>NC_057804.1:542910725-543210725 GCF_018294505.1 Triticum aestivum | reverse complement strand
CGTCAACACATAAACAAGAAACCTTCGGAAATCGTGTACCTCAACCTTCGAAAAGCATCCGTTATACGAGTTATGGCAATACTCCCGAGCTCGCCCCAGTACTGGGTTATCGGGGTTATCTCACCAACAACTATACAAAAGAGATTTTCGACGTCGGAAAAGCTCGGGTATTCCAGAACTGCAACGATAAAATTGTGACGACAACACCTCGGAGCTCAACTCCCCGGGTCAAAGCCACATAAATAGACAGGAGGCACCAAGAACAATGTTCTCGTCACAAAACCATCGGAACGATTCCAAGATACCCGCGTGATCCTAAAAAAAATTAGTGAAATTTGAGGAGAGGAAAGACAAAACATCTACGTCAAGAGTCCTCACCAGAGCGACGAAGGGGCTCAGGAGTAAAAAGAATCCTACTCTCCGATATATATAATCCTAAGACTCAAAATAGTTTTCTTCTAGACTCAACAACGGCCAACAATCAAGGGGGCTCCTATGGTCGGTCGAGGCTCTGATACCAACTTGTCACGCCCAATATGCGACCCTATCCAAAAGGAACTCGAAGGTCCCACCAAGGATAGACCTGCATATTGAAACACTTTTGCAAGGTGGATATCATTACATCAACATTACATAATACATGGGGATACATACATAAGGCATACAATGCCACATGAATACAACATCACAATACATAAGAGCATCATCCGACTACGGATGAATCACAAACAGAAACTCAAACGACATCCACCCTGCTAGCCCAGGCTGCCGACCTGGAACCTATCCCCTGATCGAAGCAGAAGAAGAACTCAACGCAAGCAAGCATCGCTCTCGCGTCATGATCATCGAATAACCTGTACCTGCATCTGTTGTTGTAGTAATCTGTGAGCCACGAGGACTCAGCAATCCCATTACCATGGGTATCAAGACTAGCAAAGCTTAAAGGGAAAGGAAGGGGTAAAGTGGTGAGGCTGCAGCAGCGGCTAAGCATGATATGGTGGCTAACATACGCAAATAAGAGCGAGAAGAGAGCAAGCAGAACGGTCGTCAACTAATAATGATCAAGAAGTGATCCTGAACTCCTACTTACGTCAAACATAACCCAAAGACCGTGTTCACTTCCCGGACTCCGCCGAGAAGAGACCATCACGGCTACACACGCGGTTGATGTATTTTAATTCGGATCTGGTGTCAAGTTATCTACAACCGGACATTAACAAATTCCCATCTGCCAATAACCGCAGGCACGGCTTTCGAAAGATTATACCCTGCAGGGGTGTCCCAACTTAGCCCATGACAAGCTCTCGCGATCAACGAAGGAATAGACCTTCTCCCAGGAAGACCCGATCAGACTTGGAATCCCGGTTTACAAGACATTTCGACAATGGTAAAACAAGACCAGCAAAGTTGCCCGATGCACCGACAATCCCGATAGGAGCTGCACATATCTCGTTCTCAGGGCAACACCGGATGAGCAATCCGTACAACTAAAACCAGACCTCAAGTTTCCCTGAGGGGGCGCTGCAAAGGGCTCTAGTTCGGACCAACACTTAGACAAGCACTGGCCCGGGGGGGGCTATAATAAAGATGACCCTCGAGAGAGCGACTCCCAAGGGAAAAGTAGGTGGTGCTGAGGCAAATGGTAAAAGTCAATGTTGGGCCTTGTTGGAGGAGTTTTATTCAAAGCGAACTGTCAAGGGGGTCCCATAAATCACCCGACCACGTAAGGAACGCAAAATCCGGGAACATAACACCGGTATGACGGAAACTAGGGCGGCAAAAGTGGAACAAAACACCAGGCAAAAGGCCGAGCCTTCCACCCTTTACCAAGTATATAGATGCATTAATAATATAAGAGATATTGTGATATCCCAACCAATCCTGTCCACCATGGAGAAATCTTCAACTTCACCTGCAACTAGCAACGCTATAAGAGGGCTGAGCAAAGCGGTAACATAGCCAAGCAACGGTTTGCTAGGAAGGGTGTCAAAGGTTAGAGGTTCATGGCAATTTGGGAGGCTTGATGAGCAAAAGATAGGTAACGCAACATAGCGATAGAATGAAGCAACTAGCATAGCAATGATAGTAGTGAGATCCAGGGTAGCGGTCATCTTGCCTGAAATCCCGCAAGGAAGAAGAACGAGTCCATGAAGAAGACGAACGGACGTAGTCGAACGAATCCTCACAATCGCAACATTACTGGAACTAAGGAGCAACACCGGAAAGAAACAAACAACATGGTAAATGCACAAGCAAAAACATGGCATGATGCACAATCAAGTATGATGCATGTCTGGTTTAACGAGGCATGGTATGACAAAGTGCAACAAACAATACTACAAGTTAAATGGAGCTCAATATGCAACGAGTTGCATACTGACAAAACACCACATTCGAGTTATTTAGTTCGCTCTCGTTTAGGTACACAACCATGTTAAATGTTGTTAAACATGGCAAGAGGTGAAACATAAGTAAACTAACTATTTAGGCAAGTTTAAATGAGGCCGGAAATAACAAACAACAATTCCGGAAAATCCCCATATGCATATTTTAGATTCGGTACTGTTCTGCCCTAAACACAATTTTTATTGTTGTTAAACAGGAAAATAAAGTTCACCATGTTAATCTACGCATTTTTCCACCCCATTTACATATAACGTTTATTTAAAACAGAGTTACGGTTATTTAGTTACGAAATAAATCATTTTAACATGGCATATTAGCAAATTAATGCAAACATCAATTAAAACATTTTAAACATGTATGAAAATGGCATATTATTAATCTACACAAAATTCTAAGCAATTTACATGTTTAAACCATTTTAATCCGATGCATGGTTGATGAGTTATTAAATGCATGAAGACTAGGCACTTTTCTGCAAATCTGTAAATCGCTGGATAATTAGACAAATTCACAGATGCTAAAAAAAAACCTATGCGGGCCGAAACCACTGGAATAGGCCCAGCAGAAGGAAAAAAAAGGGAGGCACTGGGGCAGCTCACCCATGGGCTGAGGCCCGGCTGGAGGAGAGGCCTGGCAGGCCGGCAGATCTGGTGGGCTGGGGCTTGGCGCGGCTGGCAGCCCACGCAGCTGACCAGCACGGCGGTGGCGCGGTCAACGGCAGCGAGCGCTGCCTCGATCACCCTCCAACGCAGAAGAAGACCGGCGGCAGGAGGTCCTCTCGGCGACGGCGACGGGCGTGGAGGTCGGGAATGGACGCGGGGGAGGGAGCAGAGGACGGATCCGGTAGCGGCTCGTCGGGTCAAGACGGTTCCTGGCGACGGCGGCGCTCCTGCAAGGGGAGAGAGAGATCTAAGAGAGAGAGATACTAGAGAGAGAGACGGGAGAGAGAGGGAGGCGGCGACCTGGTTGCTCGCCGGCGACGAGGCTGCGAGGTGGCGGGGTCGGGTGTTCCTGCTCCGGCGAGGCCCCTGGTGGCCGGAGCGCAAGGATGAGGGGACGACGAGGGGAAGCGGGCGAGCGGGCGAGGGGTCAGGGACGCACGAGGTTGGGCCCGGTCGCGGCCCGGGGCGGTCTCCCAGTGGGCTTCGCGGGACGCGGCGATGGATGCTGGTTGGGGCGACGTGGCGCGTCCGGGTTGGCCGCGGGCGCGTCTGGGTGGCGAGGTGGCGGCACGGGAGGAGGCCAAGTGGCAGCGACAAGTGGCTGGCTGTGGCTGGCGGCGGTGGCTTTGAGGTGGGAGGAGGCTAGGGGTAGGGGAAGTCTAGGGTAGCCCAAATTGAAAGGAGGGGTGTTTATATAGGGTAAGGCTAGGGTTAGGGGGATTTTGGAGGGGTTTCGGAGCCTCCGATGACGATCCAACGGCACCGGTTGGAGGGGGGGTTTAAGCCGGGTTAGATGGGCTGTGCGGAGGGGGGTTGGGTTGAGAAGAGAGAAGAGAAGGCAGCCCGGCAACAGTTTCCGGAGACCGAAAACGTCCGACGAAGGTACCGGCAACGGTGCCGCTATATATTTAACGGTTGGGCTATCAAATGGACTCTGAATGCGACGAAACTTGGCAGGCGGCCTGTCTACACTATAATAAGACCGCACGACAAGTTGCAACCCATTCCGAGAACATTTTTATGCCGCTTATAAAATAATATTTCGGAGGTGCCGCGGGCGCATGTGAGAGTGTCGGGGCTCGGAATGGACAACGGAGAGAACCGGCGGAACCCGAACGGATGCAAGTTTTATAAAAATGATGCCGATGCAATGCGAATGATGACATGATACGAGATGCATAACAAGAACAAATTGCAAAACAAACGACAAAAACCCAACCACGAAGGAAATATCATATAGCATCTCCAGAAAAGGCAAGAGTCGGAGTTACGAATATGGAAAGTTGTATCCGGGGCATTACACTCCTCTAGCAAGTCAACGCCGTCTTCTCGTGCCTCCTTGGCATCCACCTCGGTGTACATGGTGACTCCTAGGGAGTCGAACTCTATGTCCGTCGGGATGACAGCTTCAGCACCATAGACGAGGAAGAAGGGCGTGAAGCCGGTTGATTTGTTCGGGGTCATGTGCAAGCTCAAGAGGACGGCCGGCAGCTCATCGAGCCAGCAGCCGGCCGAACGCTCCAGAGGCTCGACCAGTCGAGGCTTGATGCCGGACAGAATGAGGCTGTTTGCTCGCTCAACTTGGCCGTTTGACTGCGGGTGGGCAACGAATGCTAAGTCCAGTCGGATGCCCTGCGTTGCGCAGAAACAAGCCAAGGCTCCTTTGGCGAAGTTGGTGCCGTTGTCGGTGATGATGCTATGTGGTATGCCGTACCGCATGGTGATGTCAGCATTGAAAGTCACGGCAGTCGGCCCGTTCAGCTTCTTGATTGGTTTTGCTTCTATCCACTTGGTGAATTTGTCCACAGCGACAAGCAAATGATTCATGCCGCCACGGGCCGTCTTGAATGGCCCCACCATATCCAGCCCCCAAACAGCGAAGGGCCAAGCTATGGGAATGGTCTTGAGTGCAGAAGCCGGCAAATGTGGCTTGGAGCGGAACTTCTGGCACCCTTGACACTTCTGAACTAATTCTTTGGCTTCTTCCAGAGTAGCCGGCCAAAAGAAACCATGGCGGAAAGCCTTGGACACAAGTGATCTTGAAGCCGCGTGGTGACCGCATTCGCCTTGGTGGATATCCCTGAGTATTCCTTGACCTTTGTCCGGCTCCACGCAGCGCTGATAAACGCCAGTGACACTTCGCCGTACCAGCTCTCTATTGACGATGGTGTAAGCTGCTGCCCGCCGTTGCACTTGTCGGGCCGAGGTCTCATCGGTCGGCAATTCTTTGTTCACCAGAAACTTGAGGATTGGTTGAGCCCAGGACGGTGCTGCTATTTCTTCGACTGCCACGACTGCGACTTGTATGAGGGTGGTTGGGCCGGGAGGCGGTGGGTTGGCAGCTACTTCTGCCTGCTGAGCTGAAGAAGTCCCCGGGCCGACTGCTGGAATCCCCGGGCCGGGCTCTGGAGTCCCCAAGCCGGGTGCGGCTACAGCAATCCCCGGGCCGCCTGTTGAAGTCCCCGTGCTAGCTTCTGGGACCCTTAAGTCGGATCCGACTGCTTCGGGAGGGGCCGACACGAAGATGGAATCTGATTCTGGGGACGGCTTGACGGACGGCTTGAGAAGGCGGCGTAAGGCGATGCCGGCTGGTATCGTTTGTCGGGTGGAGCCGATCCATGCCAAGGCATCTGCTTGCTCATTGTTATTTCTTGGCACGTGGAGGAACTAGCACCCGTCAAAGTATCCGCTGAGTTGCTGCACGAGGAAGCGGTAGCTTGCCATGTTCGCGTCCTTGGCATCCCAGTCGTCTGACGACTGCTGGACCACCAAGTCGGAGTCACCATAGCACAGGATCCGGCGAATGCCGAGTTCCTTGGCAAGTCGGAGCCCGTGTATGAGTGCCTCGTACTCGGCTAAATTGTTGGAGGCGGCAAAATGGACTTGTAGCACATATCTGAGCTTGTCGCCCTTGGGTGAGGTGAGGACGACGCCGGTTCCTAGACCGGTGCACATTTTTGAACCATCAAAATGCATCCGCCAATGGGTTGAGTCTAGCGCTGGCGGCAAGTAGTGGGTCTCGGCCCAGTCAACGAGGAAGTCGGCCAACACTTGTGATTTGATGGCGGTGCGAGGCTGGTAGTAGATGGTGTAAGGGGCCAGATCAATAGCCCACTTGTCCACTCAGCCAGAAGCATCTCGGCTTCCAATGATCTCAGCAAGCGGAGCCGTGCAGACGACAATTATTGGGTGCTCTTGAAAGTAAGGCTTCAGCTTCTTGGCAGCAAAGTGCACACCGTAGCACATCTTCTCATAATGTGAGTAGTTTTGCTTGGAGGCAGACAACACTTCGCTCAAGTAATATACCGGTCTCTGGACTGGCAATGCTCTGCCCTCCTCTTTATGTTCTACCACCATAACTATACTGACAACCCGACTGGTGGCTGCGATGTAGAGGAGCATGGGCTCCTTCTCAGTCGAAGCCGCCAGGATAGGCGGGGTTGCCAACATATTTTTGAGTTGGAGAAATGCTTCGTCCGCCTTGTCGTTCCACTCGAAAAAAGTGGTCTTCTTCATGAGCTGGTACAGGGGAAGAGCCTTCTCGCCCAACTGACTGATGAAACGGCTAATTGATGCTAGGAACCAATGAATTTCTGCACGTCCAGCAATCGGGTGGGCACCTCCATTTTCTCAATGGCCTTGATCTTCACAGGGTTGCACTCTATGTCGCGCTCTGAGACCAGAGAGCCGAGAAGCTGGCCGGCTGGTACTCCAAAGACGCATTTCTCCGGGTTGAGCTTGATCTAGAATCGGCGCAGGTTCTCAAAGGCATCCTTAAGTTCTTCTAGCAGCATGCCATGCTTCTCCGTCTTCACCACCACATCATCCATGTAGACATGGGCATTTCTGCCGAGTTGCTTGAGGAGACACTTCTGTTGGAAATATGCCCTAGAGGCAATAATAAAAGCATTATTATTATATTTCCTTGTTCATGATAATCGTCTTTTATTCATGCTATAATTGTATTATCCGGAAATCGTAATACACGTGTGAATACATAGACCATAACATGTCCCTAGTGAGCCTCTAGTTGACTAGCTCGTTGGTCAACAGATAGTCATGGTTTCCTGACTATGGACATTAGATGTCATTGACAACGGGATCACATCATTAGGAGAATGATGTGATGGACAAGACCCAATCCTAAGCATAGCACAAAATCGTCTAGTACGTTTTGCTAGAGCTTTTTCAATGTTAAGTATCTCTTCCTTAGACCATGAGACCGTGTAACTCCCGGATACCGTAGGAGTGCTTTGGGTGTACCAAACGTCACAACGTAACTGGGTGACTATAAAGGTGCACTACAGGTATCTCCAAAAGTGTCTGTTGGGTTGACACGGATCGAGACTAGGATTTGTCACTCTGTATGACGGAGAGGTATCTCTGGGCCCACTCGGTAACGCATCATCATAATGAGCTCAAAGTGACCAAGTGTTTGGTCACGGGATCATGCATTACAGTACGAGTAAAGTGACTTGCCGGTAACGAGACTGAACGAGGTATTGGGATACCGACGATCGAGTCTCGGGCTTGTAACGTACCGCTTGACAAAGGGAATAGTATACGGGGTTGCTTGAATCCTCGACATCGTGGTTCATTCGATGACTTCATCGAGGAGCATGTGGGAGCCAACATGGGTATCCAGATACCGTTGTTGGTTATTGATCTGAGAGCCGTCTCGGTCATGTCTGCGTGTCTCCCGAACCCGTAGGGTCTACACACTTAAGGTTCGGTGACGCTAGGGTTATTAGGAAGACTTGTATGTGATTACCGAATGTTGTTCGGAGTCCCGGATGAGATCCCGTATGTCACGAGGAGTTCCGGAATGGTCCGGAGGTAAAGATTTATATATGGGAAGCTGTCATACGGACATCGGAAGGTTTCGGGGGCATATCGGTATTGTACCGGGGCCACCGGAAGGGTTCCGGGGGTCCACCGGGAGGGGCCACCCCTCCCGGGGGGGCACATGGGCTGCATGGGGCAGGAGCCAGCGCCTGGAGGGCTGGGCGCCCCCCCCCCCTTGGGCCCATGCGCCTAGGGTTGGGGGGAACCCTAGAGGGGGCGCCCCCCTTGCTTGGGGGCAAGTCCCCCCTCCCTGGCCGCCGCCCCCCCTTTAGATCCCATCTAGAGGGGCCGGCCCCCCTTGCCCCTTCCCCTATAAATAGAGGGGTGAGGGGAGGGCTGAACACCTAAGCCAAGGCGCAGCCCCTCCCCTCCCCAACACCTCTCCTCCTCCGTACGTTCTTGGCGAAGCCCTGTCGGAGTACTGCTACACCAACAACACCATGCCGTCGTGCTGCCGTTGGAGCTGTCTTCCTCAACCTCTCCTTCCTCCTTGCTGGATCAAGACGGAGGAGACGTCATCCGTACCGTATGTGTGTTGAACGCGGAGGTGCTGTCCGTTCAGCACTTGGTCATCGGTGATCTGAATCACGGCGAGTACGACTCCGTCATCACAATCCCCTTGAATGCTTCCGCACTCGATCTACAAGTGGTATGTAGATGCAAAATCACTCCCTTGACTCGTTGCTTAGATGAACTCATAGATGGATCTTGGTGAAACCGTAGGAAAAATTTTAATTTTCTGCAACGTTCCCCAACAGTGGCATCATGAGCTAGGTCTATGCGTAGTTCTCTATTGCACGAGTAGAACACAATTTGGTTGTGGGCGTAGATTTTGTCAACTTGCTTGCCGCTACTAGTCTTATCTTGCTTCAGCGGTATTGTGGGATGAAGCGGCCCAGACCAACCTTACACGTACGCTTACGTGAGACCGGTTCCACCGACTAACATGCACTAGTTGCATAAGGTGGCTGGCGGGTGTCTGTCTCTCCCACTTTAGTTGAAGTGGATTCGATGAAAAGGGTCCTTATGAAGGGTAAATAGAAGTTGACAAGATCACGTTGTGGTTATTCGTAGGTAAGAAAACGTTCTTGCTAGAACCCAATTGCAGCCACGTAAAAGATGCAACAACAATTAGAGGACGTCTAACTTGTTTTTGCAGCAATTGTCATGTGATGTGATATGGCCAGAAGTTGAGATGAATGATGAATGATATATTGTGATGTATGAGATAATGTTCTTGTAATAGGAATCACGACTTGCATGTCGATGAGTATGACAACCGGTAGGAGCCATAGGAGTTGTCTTTATTTTTTGTATGACCTGCTTGTCATTGAAGAACGCCATGTAAATTACTTTACTTTATTGCTAAACGCGTTAGCCATAGAAGTAGAAGTAGTCGTTGGCGTGACAACTTCATGAAGACACGATGATGGAGATCATGATGATGGAGATCATGGTGTCATGCCGGTGACGAAGATGATCATGGAGCCCCGAAGATGGAGATCGAAGGAGCTATATGATATTGGCCATATCATGTCACTATTATATAATTGCATGTGATGTTTATTATGTTTATGCATCTTGTTTACTTAGAACGGCGGTAGTAAATAAGATGATCCCTTACAAAAATTTCAAGAAGTGTTCTCCCCTAACTGTGCACCGTTGCTAAAGTTCGTCGTTTCGAAGCACCACGTGATGATCGGGTGTGATAGATCCTTACGTTCACATACAACGGGTGTAAGATAGTTTTACACATGCAAAACACTTAGGGTTAACTTGACGAGCCTAGCATGTACACACATGGCCTCGGAACACGGAGACCGAAAGGTCGAACATGAGTCGTATGGAAGATACGATCAACATGAGAATGTTCACCGACGATGACTAGTCCGTCTCACGTGATGATCGGACACGGCCTAGTCGACTCGGATCGTGTAACACTTAGATGACTAGAGGGATGTCTAATCTAAGTGGGAGTTCATTAAAATAATTTGATAAGATGAACTTAATTATCATGAACTTAGTCTGAAACTTTTTGCAAAATATGTCTTGTAGATCAAATGGCCAACGCTCATGTCAACATGAACTTCAACGCGTTCCTAGAGAAAACCAAGCTGAAAGATGATGGCAGCAACTATACGGACTGGGTCCGGAACCTGAGGATCATCCTCATAGCTGCCAGGAAACAATATGTCCTAGAAGGACCACTAGGTGACGCTCCCGTCCCAGAGAACCAAGACATTATGAATGCTTGGCAGTCTCGTGCTGATGATTACTCCCTCGTTCAGTGCGGCATGCTTTACAGCTTAGAACCAGGGCTCCAAAAGCGTTTTGAGCAACACGGAGCATATGAGATGTTCGAGGAGCTGAAACTAGTTTTCCAAGCTCATGCCCGGGTCGAGAGATATGAAGTCTCCGACAAGTTCTATAGTTATAAGATGGAGGGAAATAGTTCTGTCAGTGAGCACATACTCAAAATGTCTGGGTTGCACAACCGCCTGTCCCAGCTGGACATTAACCTCCCGGATGAGGCGGTCATTGACAGAATCCTTCAGTCGCTCCCACCAAGCTACAAGAGCTTTGTGCTGAACTACAATATGCAGGGGATGGTGAAGACCATTCCTGAAGTATTTTCAATGCTGAAGTCAGCAGAGGTTGAAATCAAGAAAGAACATCAAGTGTTGATGGTCAATAAGACCACTAAGTTCAAGAAGGGCAAGGGTAAGAAGAACTTCAAGAAGGACGGCAAAGATGTTGCCGCGCCCGGTAAGCCAGTTGCCGGGAAGAAGTCAAAGAATGGACCCAAGCCTGAGACTGAGTGCTTTTATTGCAAGGGGAAGGGTCACTGGAAGCGGAACTGCCCCAAATACTTAGCGGATAAGAAGGCCGGAAACACCAAAGGAGCTGCGGAATAAGCGGAGACTGGCGAAGGACGAGGTGACGATGCACGTCGGGAATGGTTCCAGGGTCGATGTGATCGCCGTCGGCACGCTACCTCTACATTTACCTACGGGATTAGTTTTGAACCTTAATAATTGTTATTTGGTGCCAAGTTTGAGCATGAACATTGTATCTGGATCTCGTTTAATACGAGATGGCTACTCATTTAAATCCGAGAATAATGGTTGTTCTATTTATATGAGAGATATGTTTTATGGTCATGCCCCGATGGTCAATGGTTTATTCTTAATGAATCTCGAACGTAGTGTTACACATATACATAGCGTGAATACCAAAAGATGTAAAGTTGATAACGATAGTCCCACATACTTGTGGCACTGCCGCCTTGGTCACATTGGTGTCAAGCGCATGAAGAAGCTCCATGCTAATGGACTTTTGGAGTCTCTCGATTATGAATCATTTGACACATGCGAACCATGCCTCATGGGCAAGATGACCAAGACTCCGTTCTCCGGAACAATGGAGCGAGCGACCAACTTGTTGGAAATCATACATACCGATGTGTGCGGTCCAATGAGCGTTGAGGCTCGCGGAGGATATCGTTATGTTCTCACTCTCACTGATGACTTGAGTAGATATGGGTATGTCTACTTAATGAAACACAAGTCTGAGACTTTTGAAAAGTTCAAGGAATTTCAGAATGAGGTAGAGAATCAACGTGACCGAAAGATAAAATTCTTACGATCGGATCGTGGAGGAGAATATTTAAGTCACGAATTTGGTACACACTTAAGAAAATGTGGAATCGTTTCACAACTCACGCCGCCTGGAACACCTCAGCGAAACGGTGTGTCCGAACGTCGTAATCGCACTCTATTGGATATGGTGCGATCTATGATGTCTCTTACCGATTTACCGCTATCATTTTGGGGATACGCTCTAGAGACAGCTACATTCACTTTAAAAAGGGCACCGTCTAAATCCGTTGAGACGACACCGTATGAATTATGGTTTGGGAAGAAACCTAAGCTATCGTTTCTAAAAGTTTGGGGATGCGATGCTTATGTCAAGAAACTTCAACCTAAAAAGCTCGAACCCAAGTCGGAAAAATGCGTCTTCATAGGATACCCTAAAGAAACCATTGGGTATACCTTCTACTTAAGATCCGAGGGCAAGATCTTTGTTGCCAAGAACGGATCCTTTCTGGAAAAGGAGTTTCTCTCGAAACAAGTAAGTGGGAGGAAAGTAGAACTCGATGAAGTACTACCTCTTGAACAGGAAAGTAGTGCATCTCAGGAAAATGTTCCTATGATGCCTACACCAACTGAAGAGGAAAATAATGATGATGATCAAGGTACTTCGGATCAAGTTGCTGCTGAACTTCGTAGGTCCACAAGGACACGTTCCTCACCAGAGTGGTACGGCAACCCTGTCCTGGAAATCATGTTGTTAGACAACGGTGAACCTTCGAACTATGAAGAAGCGATGGCGGGCCCAGATTCCAACAAATGGCTAGAAGCCATGAAATCCGAGATAGAATCCATGTATGAAAACAAAGTATGGACTTTGACTGACTTGCCCGATGATCGGCGAGCGATAGAAAACAAATGGATCTTTAAGAAGAAGACGGACGCGGATGGTAATGTCACCATCTATAAAGCTCGACTTGTCGCTAAGGGTTATCGGCAAGTTCAAGGGATTGACTACGATGAGACTTTCTCTCCCGTAGCGAAGCTTAAGTCCGTCCGAATCATGTTAGCAATTGCCGCATACTATGATTATGAGATATGGCAGATGGACGTCAAAACGGCATTCCTTAACGGGCATCTTAAGGAAGAACTGTATATGATGCAGCCGGAGGGTTTTGTCGATCCTAAGAATGCTAACAAAGTATGCAAGCTCCAGCGATCCATTTATGGGCTGGTGCAAGCATCTCGGAGTTGGAACATTCGCTTTGATGAAATGATCAAAGCGTTTGGGTTTATGCAGACTTATGGAGAAGCCTGCGTTTACAAGAAAGTGAGTGGGAGCTCTGTAGCATTTCTCATATTATATGTAGATGACATACTTTTGATGGGAAATGATATAGAATTCTTGGACAGCATTAAGGCCTACTTGAATAAGTGTTTTTCAATGAAGGACCTTGGAGAAGCTGCTTATATATTAGGCATCAAGATCTATAGAGATAGATCGAGACGCCTCATAGGTCTTTCACAAAGCACATACCTTGATAAGATTTTGAAGAAGTTCAAAATGGATCAGTCCAAGAAGGGGTTCTTGCCTGTATTGCAAGGTGTGAGATTGAGCTCGGCTCAATGCCCGACCACGGCAAAAGATACAGAAGAGATGAGCGTCATCCCCTATGCCTCAGCCATAGGATCTATTATGTATGCCATGCTGTGTACCAGACCTGATGTAAACCTTGCCATAAGTTTGGTAGGAAGGTACCAAAGTAATCCCGGCAAGGAACACTGGACAGCTGTCAAGAATATCCTAAAGTACCTGAAAAGGACGAAGGACATGTTTCTCGTTTATGGAGGTGACGAAGAGCTCGTCGTAAAGGGTTACATCGACGCTTGCTTCGACACAGATCTGGATGACTCTAAGTCACAAACCGGATACGTGTATATGTTGAATGGTGGAGCAGTAAGCTGGTGCAGCTGCAAGCAGAGCGTCGTGGCAGGATCTACATGTGAAGCGGCGTACATGGCAGCCTCGGAGGCAGCGCATGAAGCAATTTGGGTGAAGGAGTTCATCACCGACCTAGGAGTCATACCCAATGCGTCGGGGCCGATCAAACTCTTCTGTGACAACACTGGAGCTATTGCCCTTGCCAAGGAGCCCAGGTTTCACAAGAAGACCAGGCACATCAAGCATCGTTTCAACTCCATCCGTGAAAATGTTCAAGATGGAGACATAGATATTTGCAAAGTACATACGGATCTAAATGTCGCAGATCCGTTGACTAAACCTCTCTCGCGAGCAAAACATGATCAACACCAGAACTCTATGGGTGTTCGATTCATCACAATGTAACTAGATTATTGACTCTAGTGCAAGTGGGAGACTGTTGGAAATATGCCCTAGAGGCAATAATAAAAGCATTATTATTATATTTCCTTGTTCATGATAATCGTCTTTTATTCATGCTATAATTGTATTATCCGGAAATCGTAATACACGTGTGAATACATAGACCATAACATGTCCCTAGTGAGCCACTAGTTGACTAGCTCGTTGTTCAACAGATAGTCATGGTTTCCTGACTATGGACATTAGATGTCATTGACAACGGGATCACATCATTAGGAGAATGATGTGATGGACAAGACCCAATCCTAAGCATAGCACAAGATCGTGTAGTTCGTTTTGCTAGAGCTTTTTCAATGTTAAGTATCTCTTCCTTAGACCATGAGATCGTGTAACTCCCGGATACCGTAGGAGTGCTTTGGGTGTACCAAACGTCACAACGTAACTGGGTGACTATAAAGGTGCACTACAGGTATCTCCGAAAGTGTCTGTTGGGTTGACACGGATCGAGACTGGGATTTGTCACTCCGTATGACGGAGAGGTATCTCTGGGCCCACTCGGTAATGCATCATCATAATGAGCTCAAAGTGACCAAGTGTTTGGTCACGGGATCATGCATTATGGTACGAGTAAAGTGACTTGCCGGTAACGAGACTGAACGAGGTATTGGGATACCGACGATCGAGTCTCGGGCTTGTAACGTACCGCTTGACAAAGGGAATAGTATACGGGGTTGCTTGAATCCTCGACATCGTGGTTCATCCGATGACTTCATCGAGGAGCATGTGGGAGCCAACATGGGTATCCAGATCCCGCTGTTGGTTATTGATCTGAGAGCCGTCTCGGTCATGTCTGCGTGTCTCCCGAACCCGTAGGGTCTACACACTTAAGGTTCGGTGACGCTAGGGTTATTAGGAAGACTTGTATGTGATTACCGAATGTTGTTCGGAGTCCCGGATGAGATCCCGGACGTCACGAGGAGTTCCGGAATGGTCCGGAGGTAAAGATTTATATATGGGAAGCTGTCATACGGACACCAGAAGGTTTCGGGGGCATATCGGTATTGTACTGGGGCCACCGGAAGGGTTCCGGGGGTCCACCGGGAGGGGCCACCCCTCCCGGGGGGCCACATGGGCTGCGTGGGGCAGGAGCCAGCCCCTGGAGGGCTGGGCGCCCCCCCCCCTTGGGCCCATGCGCCTAGGGTTGGGGGGGAACCCTAGAGGGGGCGCCCCCCTTGCTTGGGGGCAAGTCCCCCCTCCCTGGCCGCCGCCCCCCCTCTAGATCCCATCTAGAGGGACCGGCCCTCCTTGCCCCTTCCCCTATAAATAGAGGGGTGAGGGGAGGGCTGAACACCTAAGCCAAGGCGCAGCCCCTCCCCTCCCTAACACCTCTCCTCCTCCGTACGTGCTTGGCGAAGCCCTATCGGAGTACTGCTACACCAACAACACCATGCCGTCGTGCTGCCGTTGGAGCTGTCTTCCTCAACCTCTCCTTCCTCCTTGCTGGATCAAGACGGAGGAGACGTCATCCGTACCATACATGTGTTGAACGCGGAGGTGCTGTCCGTTCAGCACTTGGTCATCGGTGATCTGAATCACGGCGAGTACGACTCCATCATCACCATCCCCTTGAACGCTTCCGCACTCGATCTACAAGTGGTATGTAGATGCAAACTCACTCCCTTGACTCGTTGCTTAGATGAACTCATAGATGGATCTTGGTGAAACCGTAGGAAAAATTTTAATTTTCTGCAACGTTCCCCAACAACTTCTGCATGCAACATTGAAACGTGGCGCAGACGTTTCGCAAGCCGAACGTCATGGTCAGGTAGAAGAAGGCTCCAAATGGTGTTATGAAGGCGGTCTTCATCTTGTCGGACGGATTCAGCTTTATCTGATGGTAGCCTAAGTATGGATCCAAGAAACTCAACAGCTCGCATCCGGCTGTGGAGTCTATCACTTGGTCAATTCTTGGTAGGGCAAAGGGATCTTTAGGGCAGGCTTTGTTGAGGCTGGTATAGTCAATACACATGCGCCACTGCTAATTCTTCTTCAACACCAGGACTGGGTTGGCCAGCCATTCTGGAAAGAACACTTCCATGATGAATCCGGCTACCAGAAGCGGGCTATCTCTTCTCCGACAACTCTCCTCTTCTCTTCCGACAGGCGGCGCAAGAGCTGCCTAACTGGCTTGGCGTCAGGTCGGACATGTAACTTGTGCTCGGCGAAATCCGTCGGAACACCCGGCATGTCTTTGGGAGACCATGTGAAGATGTCCTGATTCTCATGGAGGAAATCTACGAGCTTGCTTTGCTATTTGCTTTCAAGGTTTGCACCTATGATAGCGTGCCTCTCCGGGTGCTCTGGGTCCAAGGGTATCTTCTTCGTTTCCTTCGCCAGCTTGAACGAGCCCTCAACTTCCAACTCCTTGCGGATGGGTGACATTTTTGACTTCTTGCCTGCCATCGCCACCACCCGGTCTAGGAGCTGCTTCTCAGCTGCAATCACGAGGGACTCGGCCAGCCGACTACTGTCCGCAGTGCAGGCGGACGACTTCTTGTAGTCTCCGACTACAGTCAGGATTCCCTTGGTACTCGGCATCTTCATCTTGAGGTAGGCATAGTGGGGGACTGCCATGAACTTGGCCAGGGCAGGTCAGCCAAGTAGTGCATGGTAGGGGCTCTCAAGGTCCACCACTTCAAACCAAACTGGCTCACGGCGGAAGTGATTTTTGTCTCCGAAGAGGACATCAATTCGGGTCTTGCCGATTGGTGAGCAGGAAAGACCAGGGACTATGCCATGGAATACAGTCCGACTGGGGAGGAGCTGCTTCTGCTTGATTCTTAACTTCTCCATTGTGTCACGGTACAGGATATTGATGCTGTTGCCGCCATCTATCAAGACTCTGGAGAAGCGAGCTGCCCGCCTCTCTGTTGCAAAGGTGGCATCCAGGACCAAGGCATAGGAACCGGGGGAAGGCATCACTTCCGGGTGGTCGGCCCTGCTCCAACTGATAGGCTTCTCAGACCAGTGCATGAATTCTGGAGTATTGGAGGCCACTACCTGCACCTCTTGCTGCTGCTGCTGCCATCTGCTGCGTCTGTCATCGGCCACGCTAGTGAACACAACATAGGCTCCGTGCTCTGCAGGATACTCGTCTTGTATGGCATCGACTAGCCGGGCCGCCGGCCGCTGGGGCGGAGGAGGCGGCGGGCCAGCAGGCGGAGGAGGCAGGAGGCCATCTCCCTTGGCGATCCTGGTGAGCCAATGACACTTCCGAGTGGTGTGGTTGGACGGCTTCGCACAACTATGGAACTTGTAGGGGGCATCGAGAGTCTGCTCGTAAGAGAAGGCGGGCAACCAATTGGGCTTGCCGCCCTTCTGACGCTTGGGCGCTAGCTACCCATCCGGCTGTTGATCCTCGACTGTCGCCACCTGTCGGCTGGTGGAGGCCGGCTGGGTGGCCTTCCGCTTGTTGTCGCTTGGGGGCTGCCGCCGACTGGTGTCACCAGCCGGAGTCCGAGGAGCCTGAGGCGCCACCTTGCCGGACGCGTCAACTAAGATTTCCACCTTCATGGAGGAGTCAGCCGTGGCGTGCTTGTCGGCGATGATCAACAGCTCGTCGAGAGTTGTAGGCTCGTTGCAGGGAAGATGATGCTTGAGGAGGGTGCCTTCTCGGCACCAGGCGGTGAAGTACTCGATTGCCTGCACCTCGTGCACGCCCTCGCAGGAATTGCGCAGCTCGGCCCAGCACGTGAGATAGTCGTGAGTCGATTCGCTAGGCTCTTGGACGCACAAGGAGAGCTGTCGGGGCTTGGGAGGCCGCTTGTACATGTTCTTGAAGTTGCGGATGAAGGCTTTGGTGAAATCAACCGAGCTATTGATGCTGCAGGGCTTCAGGCTGTTAAGCCACGTCCGGGCTGTGCCCTGAAGCATGAGCGAGACGTATTTCATGGCAACGCGCTTGTTGCCATTAGTTATGCTGACGGCCGTTGAGTAGTCAACCAGCCAGTCCTCCAGCTTCACGGAGCCGGTGTACTTGGGCATATCTCTTGGGAGTGTGAACCCTTTGGGAAAGGTCTCATCTCAGATTCGTGGGCCAAAGCAGGGCGGGCCCAATGCATCTTCTTCTTCTAGCGCCAGGGATCGGTTGAGGTGATCGATCCGATGGCGAGCGTCGTTCTATGACTCCCTCTCGTCGGCCAAGGCGGTCGCCGAGTGTCGGGTGCATGACGGGCGGAGGAGTAGGGTGCCTCGCGCCGTGAGGTGGAGGAGGCGGCGGGTCGCCTCGCCGCTCCACCGCTTGAGGGCGGCCGTCCTCGTCTCACTCGATGGAAAGGCGTGTCCGGCTGCGGCTGGCAGCCGGCCCGTTGCCTCTTCCTCTGCAGGCGCCACCAACCAGCATCCGGGACGTCGCCCCATGGTCCTGGCGAGGGGGCGGTGAGGGATTCCTGGACTAGGGGGTGTCCGGATAGCTGAACTATCATCATCGGCCGGACTCCAAGACTATGAAGATACAAGATTGAAGACTTCGTCCCGTGTCCGGATGGGACTTTCCTTGGCGTGGAAGGCAAGCTTGGCGATACGGATATGTAGATCTCCTACCATTGTAACCGACTATGTGTAACCCTATCCCTCTCCGGTATCTATATAAACCGGATGGCTTTAGTCCATAGGACGAACAACAATCATACCATAGGCTAGCTTCTAGGGTTTAGCCTCTTTGATCTCGTGGTAGATCTACTCTTTTAACACACATCATCAATATTAATCAAGCAGGACGTAGGGTTTTACCTCCATCAAGAGGGCCCGAACCTGGGTAAAACATTGTGTCCCTTGTCTCCTGTTACCATCCGCCTAGACGCACAGTTTGGGACCCCCTACCCGAGATCCGCTGGTTTTGACACCGACATTTGTGCTTTCATTGAGAGTTCCTCTGTGTCGTCGCAATCAGGAAGGATGCCTTTTCCCGTCTTTAAAGACGGCGCCATCGTCAAGGGAGCTTTGGCCGCCGGCCAAACTATCTGGCTAGGTGGTTTTCTTATGACCGCCTGTTCGGCCACCGCTCCGACGATGACCTCTCAGGTCATCAAAAGCGATCTTCACGTCATCTCGGAATTCACCGAGCAGCTAGATCTGATTGAGCTCTCCTCCGTAAACGAGCTCTTGGATCGCATCGCCGCCCTGGGAGTCGCTACAGACTACAATCAGATTGGTCTTAAAACCAATCTGAGAGAAATTAACTCTCCCCAGGCTACCCACCACGTTGTTGTGGTAGAGGAACAATGCGGCGACTCTTCTTCTATGTTAAAAACCAGCTATGTCCGGATTCCCAATCCCTCCATGTCGGATTCCCGCGAAGGGACGGACGTCGATCAAATACTGAACCTAAAGTCAGGCATCGGACCAGATTTGTTGGAAGGCATCCAACAAACCAAGCTTCCAAATCTGGAAACTTATTGGCCTTTGAGCCTCAGATCGGGCGGGGTTCCGAACTTAATTCCACCCGCCCACCCAAACATAAGCGATCTATCTCAAATACGGCAAGAGCCCGATGAAACAGTACATCATTACTGGGCTAGATTCCTCCTGGTTATGAACAGGATAAAGGACTGCCATGAAGAAAGCGCGATTTCAATTTTTTGCAACAATTACACGGACAAGGGAATCATAAACGCCATAAGTTGTCGCGAAGTTACACGCTTCGCCGACCTAGCGACCATTGTACAAAAATATTGTGCGATGGAGAGCGCCTGGAAAACCGAAACCAGGTTTTGGGACAATCCGGCCTTGAATACAACCCCAGTCCGAAATAAAAGGGTGTGTCATACTCAAGCACCTGGATTAAAAACCAAAAAGCAAAAAACCCCTAAAGGGCACGGAACCGTACTAGAGGGATGGCTCAACGGACCCTGCAAAATCCATAGTACGGAGGGCGCCACTCCAACACATAGCCTTCGAGCATGTTGGATACTACGGCAGGTGGCCAAAAGTGGCGAAGGCTTTCTAGCCCCAGACAACCAGCCCAACAGTACCAGTACGGTATTAACAGTCTTCGAGACTTTCGCATCAAATAACATGCGGAAGTGAACAATCCGCAGCCTCGCCGAAGTCTACCAAGTAGCAACAACGAATCCATGGAGCGACACATCTATCACCTTCAATGCCAGCGATGAACCTAAATTCCGAACAGCTCGAGCACCAGCCGCATTGGTCCTCAGTCCGATAGTGGGCGGCTTTCGTCTTACCAAGGTACTCATGGATGGCGGCAGCGGATTAAACCTCATCTATGAGGAAACCCTTCAAAAAATGGAAATTGACTGGAGCCGCATTGAGCGAAGCAGCACAACCTTCAGGGGAATAATCCCTAGTCGAGAAGTACGCTGCACAGGAAAAATCACACTAGACGTAGTGTTCGGCTCGCCGGACAACTACAGGTCCGAAGAGGTCACGTTCCAAGTGGCCCCATTCGGCAGCGGATATCACGCCTTGTTAGGGCGAGAGGCATTCACAATCTTCCAAGCTATACCCCATTACGGGTACATGAAGCTCAAAATGCCCGGGCCCAATGGAATAATCACTTCGTCAGTGATCCAGATATAGCACTCCGCGCTGAAAATAAGACAGCCGCACTAGCCCTAGAGGCATTATCCGAAGCCCTAGCGGCAGAGGAACTCATTGCGCTGCGCTCCACGGTGGATAGGGACGATGTGATACTCGATAAGAGGTCTAAGTCCACCTCTTTTAAACCAGCAGACGAAATAGTCAAATTCCAGGTCCATCCAACGGACCCCACAAAGACGGCCTCCATTGGGGCACAATTAAATCCTGATGTAGAAGCCGCACTACGAGAATTCCTTCGGGAAAATTGGGACATTTTCGCCTCGCACCCTTCAGACATGCCAGGAACCCCACGCAGGCTGGCAGAGCACAGCCTGAATATCCTAAAAGGATTCAAGCCAGTCAAACAGGCTCTTCGGCGATTTTCCGAACCCAAAAGGCAGGCAATGGGAGAGGAGCTAGCCAAACTCTTAGAAGCCAGATTCATCAGAGATATAAAACATCCGGACTGGCTAGCCAACCTGGTAATGGTACCAAAAAAGGACAAATCATGGCGCCTTTGTGTCGATTTCAAAGACCTTAACAAGGCCTGTCCAAAGGACCCTTTCCCTCTCGCTCGCATCGACCAAATCATCGATGCTACCGCAGGGCACGATTCATTGTGCTTCCTCGACACATACTCTGGGTACCATCAAATCAAGACCATACGGACCATTCTGCTTCAACACAATGCCCTTCGGACTCAAAAACGCCGGCGCAACATATCAGCGCATGATTCAGACATGTCTTGCCACCCAGATAGGCAAAACAGTAGAGGCATACGTAGACGATGTGGTCGTCAAGACCAAACACGTCGAAACTCTAGTAGACGACTTGAGGGTGACATTCGACAACCTCCGAGCATATGACATTAAGCTCAACCCGGAAAAATGTGTTTTCGGCGTACCAGCCGGAAAGCTCTTGGGCTTCATTGTATCCGGTAGAGGAATTGAAGCAAACCCAGCCAAGATCCGAGCTCTGTCACAATTGGATATCCCAAAAGACCTCAAGCAAATACAGAAACTAACTGGATGCGTGGCGGCTCTAAGACGCTTCATCTCCCGTTTGGGAGAAAAGGCACTGCCCCTCTATCGCCTCCTCCGGCGCACCAAACATTTCGAATGGACGGATGCTGCCACGGCCGGACTCGAAGAAATTAAGGCCGTATTGGCAACAAATCCGGTCCTGGCCGCGCCCAACCTGGGCGAACCGATGTTTTTATATATCGCAGCAACACATCAAGTTGTCAGCGCGGTACTCGTCGTCGAACGAGAAACAGAAGGGCACAAATACCCTCTTCAAAAACCAGTGTACTATGTATCCACTGTCTTAACTCCATGCAAGTCCCGGTACCCACACTATCAAAAGATAGCGTATGCGGTGTTCATGGAATCCCGGAAGCTACGACACTACTTTCAAGAGTGTTCCATAACGGTGGCCTCCGAAGTACCTCTCAACGACATTATAAACAATCGCGATGCGACGGGCAGGATTGCAAAATGGGCCATTGAGCTCTTACCATTTGATATAACCTACAAACCACGGCGAGCTATCAAGTCGCAAGTTCTGGCTGACTTCATCACCGAATGGACCGAAGCCGAACTCCCTAAAGAGTACGGCACATACTCCAATTGGATCATGCATTTCGACGGCTCCAAAATGTTGGCTCGCTTGGGGGCTAGCGTCGTCTTGACGTCCCCAACCGGAGACACAGTCCAATACATGCTTCAAATAATGTACACGGACTCCAACAATGCAGCCGAATACGAGGCCCTTTTACATGGCCTCCGGATGGCAATCTCCATGGGTATTCAACGCCTAGAGGTGCGCGGGGATTCAAACCTCGCAATATCCCAAGTAAATGGAGACTTTGACGCCAAGGATCTGAAAATGGAAGCCTACCATAACGCTGTCCTAAAAATGTCAGCCCGGTTCGAAGCACTCGAATTACACAATGTAGCCCGGGATAATAACCAGGCAGCAGACGTGTTGGCACGCATCGGCGCAAAACGCGACGCCGTCCCTCCAAACATCTTCCTGGAGCGGCTCTTTAAGCCATCCGTATTATGGGAAGAGGAGTCCGGAAATAACAATCCGGAACCAACTGCATCACCTAATGCAGAACATTCTGACACAATCGGTGGCTCAGCCAATGAAATAACAGATTCAGCCCACGAAATACGGGTAGTAATTGCCCCGTGGACGGAACCATTCCTAGCCTACTTAATCAGGCAGGAACTTCCCGAAGACCAAAATAAGGCCCGCTGCATAGTTCGGCGATCTAAAGCCTACAAGGTCCATGAGGGAGAACTTTATAAGAAAAGCACAACCGGAATCCTTCAAAGGTGTATCTCCGAAGAGGAAGGGCGAAATCTCCTGGCTGAAACTCACGCCGGACTCGGCGGGCACCACGCCGCCGCCCGGGCCATTGTAGGCAAGGCCTTCCGTACAGGATTTTATTGGCCGACCGCCCGGGCAGATGCTCAGGACTTAGTCCAACGATGCGTCGGTTGCCAGCTCTTTGCTAATCAGAGCCACATGTCACCCACCGCCCTCAAAACTATACCCATTACTTGGCCATTCGCGGTCTGGGGGCTTGACATGGTTGGACCCCTTAAAGGGGGAACCCACAAGCACAAATACTTATTGGTCATGGTGGACAAATTCACCAAATGGATAGAGGCCAAGCCGGTTAAAATGGCAGAATCCGGACCTGTGATAGACTTCATATCCGGGGTAGTACACCGTTTTGGCGTCCCCCACAGCATCATCACTGATAACGGCATGGATTTCACGGCCGACGAGGTTAAACTCTGGTGCAAAAACATGGGCATCAATCTCGACTACGCTTCAGTCTACCACCCTCAAACTAATGGTCAAGTGGAACGAGCAAATGGTCTAATCATGAGCGACATCAAACCCAGATTAGTGCGCTCCCTCACGGAATCTAACACGCACTGGGTAGAGGAGCTCGACTCCGTACTCTGGGGGCTGCGGACCATGCCAAACCGCACAACCGGATTCACACCATTTTTTATGGTATACGGCACTGAGGCAGTTTTGCCCTGCGATATAATTCATGACTCACCTCGCATGCGCATGTACGAGGAAAGAGAAGCCGAGTTGGATCGGCAGGACAGTTTGGACGCTTTAGAGGAGGAGCGCAACGTGGCAAAATCCCATTCCGCATTCTATCAACAGCAGGCTCGAAGATATCAAAGCAGAGAAGTACGGGCCAAAACTTACAATGTTGGCGAGCTAGTTCTACGTCTGCCGGACAAGAAAAAGGACAAACTTAAGCCCAAATGGGAAGGTCCCTTCATCATCGACCAAGTCCTTACCGGCGGTGCATACCGTCTACGCAACGCATCTGACAACCGACTCAAGCCAAACCCATGGAACGCAGCCTGTCTCCGAAGATTTTACGCCTAGCGCCGGACTCAGGATTTGTCTCCTTCCTCCGTCCACCTTTCATGTTTTTTCGCTGCCTTTGTTTTCCCTCCTTTTTCCTCCCTCTTTCAGTACAAACCTCTTGAGGGCTAATCTGCGCTTTTTTCACACTCACTCGATGTGCTACTCGCACTCGTTATACCTGGGGGCTTCTTTAACAGAAGCTTATTTATATGGGCTTCATGCCCACCACATGTGTCACACTTCCGCATGTACCTTTTGATCACCATTATATGCATTGATATGACTTAAGTTTTGGCCAAGCCGGGTTGCCTGGCTCCTGTGCTTACCCCTACGTTCCTGATTGTTCGGCTAGGAGGTAAAGGGAGCACCTCTGCGATTGTTACTGCCGGGTCAGCCGGATGTGTACCTCAGACTGGGTGAAGCCGAAGGCTAGCGTTCTTAAGGGAATATTCGGTCGGTGACCTGAAAGATGATTTATTACTTACTTATTTATCTGCCCCCAGATGCTTTTTCTGCTATTTTCGTAGTCCGGACATGCACTTTAGGGCATGCCTCCCAGGGAAAGGAACCCTTAACGGAACTATTCTCCCTGGAAGATGTTTCTTACTAACCATGTAATATAACATAGCTAGTTGGGCACTTGTCTGATAAAGCAATTATGACCCCTACGCCTTGTCTCCATGCATGCCCCGGTTCTTTTATAACCGTAAGGGTATTCAGACACACTCCGGACTGTTGGGTCCCGAGGTTGAAGCGAAAAGGTCCGTAAAGGCAAACGATCTACAATCCGGCTAGAAGGCATTTTACATGTCATTTTAAAATTACATCGTCAAACCAACTGATTGTACTCCTCTTCAATCCCATCTAACAGGCTGTCTAATTTACAGTCCTGTTGGGAATATTTCGCGGCCAACTCTACTTGGCCGTACATCAAGCTCACAGGGATCTCCTTCCCATCGGGCCCCACAGGTCCGACCTCGGCCATGTGGTTTGGGTTAGCCTTCGGGTACCGCGTCTTCACCATGGCCCAGGCCTCCCTGGCGCCTTGACGGCAGGCCGACATCTTCCACAGACGGAGACGTCGCCGTACTCCCTGAAGCTTCTCAGCAAGCCCTCCAAGGCCCTCGGGTAGGGAGACGGAAGGCCATAAGGCCTGAACGACGCCGCTCATCGCCTGCCGAACACGTTCGTGTAGTTGCAGCAGCTCGGGAAGAGGGTCTCCCGTGGAACCAGGCATCTCCTCCGTCGGACGACCCGTGAGCACACCTACAGACACATTTCTGTCAATCGACTTCCTCGCCGAACTCTTCTTTTCAAAAGAGTTTGCTCAAGCACTTACTATAAATGCCGCGACGAAGCTGCCGATTCTCCTTTACGGAGTTAGACAGCTGGACCCGAACATCTTTTAGTTCTTCGCCCAGCTGGGTGTTGGCATCTTGGAGTTTGTTCCTCTCCTGCTGCACCCTCATAAGCACCCTCTCGCCGGCCTTCAACTGGCGCAGCAGCTGTTGCTTGTCCGGATCTAGTCCGGCACCCTCTGCAATATTATTGTCAGACTATACACACACGCCGCACTTCATAAACTACTTCTTTTTCAAAATATGAATTACCAGAGGGGGTCTCCGTGGCTCCCCCGGCAGCGGCTAGTGCGGCCTCAAGTTGGGCCTTGCATTCTTGAAGCTCCTGAGACAGGTGGGTATTCTTCTCAGTAAGATCCTGCATAACAAATGATCCTTAAATCAGTTAGTTTAACTATTTTAAGTCTCGGGGGCTACTGGCATATATAACTATTAAAATTCCTTACCCGTATGTCCTTTACATACTGCTCCGTGGCTCTGGTTAAACCATCTTGAGCAGCACGGAGGTGCGCGTCTCCCGCATTAAAGGCATTTAACGCCTCAGGGGAGAAACACGCGTCACGAAGAACTATCCGACGGCGCCTGTGATTCATGGCGCTCTCCACCTCAGACCTGGTGGCGGACAACCTGTCGGCATCCTCCGTTGGAGGACCATCCGGCTCATGCCTTGCGCTCGCCTCCCCCTCCGGACCAGGCGTTGGAGCCTGGCTGGCGGAGGCTTGGTGGGCACCCTCTCCGGACTCAGTCCGGCGAGCGCTCTTTCTCCTGGAAGAATCATGAGAATTAATATGCCTCCCAGGAGTCTTTCCCTTAAAAGACAATGGTGCACCATACCTTTGTGGCGATGTTTCGATTCGCGCCGCACTCCTCTTCCGCCTGCTAGGCCGCACTGACCTCGTTTGATCAGTTGCCGCATGCTCGGCTTCCCATTGTAAAGGCACCTCCTGTGAAGCACCGTCAATACACGGTGGTCAGGAATAAGCATTAAAAAAATAACGGTGTCAGGACTTCGGTCGTACTCACCTGGGAAGCCAGACATAAACTAGGGTAGTCATCCGTAACGGCGACTAAAGCATTGTCTATGCTGAGCTAGTGGAACACCCCATCAACCAAATCCACCTTTATGTCTGGATCCTCTTTGGAGGCCGGAATCAAGGGATCTTCCCGGATCCTCGGGTTGTGGAGTTGGGCTTTCTATGCCCTCCACATCCCGGCGCAGTTCCTGCGTCGAAATCATAAAGTAAGACACTTATCTTTGAAAGCGCGGATCAGATATATAAGCGTCCGCTTACCCAGCTCCGAGGGTTATTCATGGAGAATCCATTCAATGGATTCGTGCAGAGGAAGTCCTCCTTCTCCCCCTTGTACAAGCCGGACAGGATCTTCACCAGGTCGGCAGCCGACCCCGGCCCCGTGTGGCCATGACGGGTGGCATCATTCTCCCCATTGAAATCCCACATGGGGTGGCCCCTATATTGGAGCGGTTGCACCCCTTGCATAATGCATGTGGCCATGACTCCAATCATGGTTAATCCGGAATGGGCTAGTAACCGTATCTGGCCCATCAGATAGTGGACGCTCCTGTCATCTTCCTGTTGAGGGCTCCGTGGGCGCCAACTCAGGCGTTTCTTCAGAGGAGCATTGCTAAACTCTGGGAGGCCGATACGGACTGGATCCGGCAGCGGGGCGTCTTCCATATAGAACCATTCCGAAGGCCAGTCTTCGGACGCCTTCTTCGGGGTTCCGGATAGATATCCGGTCCCGGCGATGTGCCATATTTCGGCTCCGCCCACTTGATATATCAACCCCTCGTAAGAACGGGGTACGAGGCAAAACAGCCTCTTCCACAGCGCAAAATGGGGCTCGACGCCCAAGAATAGCTCGCAAAGAGCTACAAAGCCCGCGATGTGCAAAATGGAGGCAGGTGTGAGGTGGTGAAGTTGGAGTCCATAAAACTCCAGGAGCCCCCGGAGAAACGAATGTATAGGAAATCCGAGTCCCCTTATTAAGTAGGGGACGAAGCATACCCGCTCTCCTTTGGAGGGATTGGGGACGCTCTCCGCCTGCTTCCCACCCTTGTAGGTGGCCAGTCCGGCTCGAACTGGAACCATAAAGGCCGGGGGAAGATATCCCTCTGCTTGGAGCGTCACTAACTCACTATGCGGGACTGAGCATCTCCTCCAATCTCCTAGCTGAGGACTGGGAGCGCGAGAAGAGGAGCCGTGTCGACTGTCCATGTTGGAATGGATTTTTTGTCAGATGCGCCTCGATGAGTACTTGCGGAAGGAGGATGGTGTGATTTGGATCTGGATCCTCGCCTCTCTTATAGGCGGCTTATTCGCGCGGCTAGGGGGTAAAACGTAAGAATACCCTGGCTTTTCGCATTCGTACAACACGTGGAAGAAGGCCATTATTGGACGTAGAAGCCAAGGAGCGCAACATTTATGAAGCAACCAGACACTATCCGGCAAACACATGAAGCATGAAGGAGAACCCGCCTTGCAAACGCCGAAGACAACATACGCACCGGACTTGTCGTCATTGAAGCCTGATTCTGGGGCTACTGAGGGAGTCCTGGACTAGGGGGTGTCCGGATAGACGAACTATCATCATCGGCCAGACTCCAAGACTATGAAGATACAAGATTGAAGACTTCGTCCCGTGTTCGGATGGGACTTTCCTTGGCGTGGAAGGCAAGCTTGGCAATACGGATATGTAGATCTCCTACCATTGTAACTGACTCTGTGTAACCCTAGCCCTCTCCGGTATCTATATAAACCGGATGGCTTTAGTCCATAGGACGAACAACAATCATACCATAGGCTAGCTTCTAGGGTTTAGCCTCTTTGATCTCGTGGTAGATCTACTCTTGTAACACACATCATCAATATTAATCAAGCAGGACGTAGGGTTTTACCTCCATCAAGAGGGCCCGAACCTGGGTAAAACATCGTGTCCCTTGTCTCCTGTTACCATCCGCCTAGACGCACAGTTCGGGACCCCTACCCGAGATCCGCCGGTTTTGACAATGACAGGCGGTTCATCGTTTCGCCGGGCGGGCACTTCAGCGTGGCAGCCGGCTTCGTGCTGCACGACGGGCGCATCTAGGAGCTGCTGGACTCGCTCCGTCATGTGGCGGCGCTCATCGCCGTCGTATTTGTCCAGCTCATCCGTCACCGCCTGGGCGGCCCAGATGTTCTCTGCAGGCGTGGCGGAACCGGGGCGTTCGGCCCCGAACATGCTGGCGATGGTCGCGCCACGCTGCCGGATCGTGCCGATGCGGCTAGGCCCCTCAGGAGCTAGCGTGCCCCCAATAGCTCGATCCATCTCGCGTCGGTAGGCATCCGAGAGGCGTCGCATGCTGGCCAGCAGGCCAGCGCTTTCGAGAAGCTGGACGCGGCGCGCCTCCAACGCCTCAGCATCTGCGCCCTCTGGGATGGGCGCCGACAAGTCCCGCACAGCCGCGTCGAGTGGGTCTCGAGCGTGTTCGTCCGAGTGCTCGCCGCTGTTGATGACCAGCACCTCCGTGACGGTGCTCCCACTGTTGTGCTCGCGAGGAGGCGGCTCGTAGTAGATCACCACGTTGGTGGGGAACGCGTCAAATGACGCCGTGTCGGAGTCGACGATCATCGGGTCGGTGGAGCCAGCAGACTCCAAGTCCACAGCAGGCTCGCTGGTGACGTGGAGCTGGCCGAGGAGGCTGACGAGGCGGCTCTCGGGGCTGCCGGTGCCCGCGTCCGAGGCCGGCTCGTCGGAGAGGTGGATCTCGCCAACAAGGTCGGCGAGGCAGCTCGCTGCGCAGACGATCTCCGCGCCGTGCAGCGTGTCGAGCCTGACGCTGTCGGGCGTGCTGGGCTGGCTTCGCTCGCCAGGAAGGAACAAGGTTCCCGTTCAGAGCAGATCTCCGGGAGACGGTGCACCCTACCCCATGGTGGGCGCCAAATGTCGGAGGTTGGGTGCGACATATGCCAAATGATGGCTTATCATGGTGGGAGTAAGTAGAACGTCGTCGGTGTCTGGAAGCGGGATGAGGCGTAGACACGAACGCCGATGAACTTTACCCAGGTTGGGGGCTCTCCTTGGAGATAATACCCCTACTCCTGCTCCGCAGGGTCTCCGCATGATCACTAAGGCTCAAGTGATACAATGGTGCTCCTTGAGCTGTATGCTAGAGGCAGGAGAAGGCAAGGCTAGCTCTTTCCTACTCTAGGGGAGTGGCTAGTTCTATGGGAGTGGGAACCCTTTGCATGGGTGCCCTGGGGGTTTATATAGGCATACCCCCAGGGGTACAATGGCGATCCGGCCGGGTGCTGGGCCCGGCCGTCAGTGTCTCCGGCCTCCGACTTCTTCGCCGACCATTGGGGCCCGCCGCCTGGTGGGCCCCGTCGGCTGGTCTAGTACGGAGCCGACAGGCCGCCCCCGCCGCTGGCGGGTCTGGTCGGCGACTGTTCACTGTAGTCGTGCTGCTAATGACGCGGGCTTGGTTAGCTCAGTGTGGCTACAGTCCTGCCGCCTAGCAGGAGGTCTCTCTAGCCACACCTGATCTTATCAGGTTAATAGCGTAGTTGCTTTGGGGCGAGGGACGACCGCCTGCTGGAGGCCGGCCCTCCTTAGGTCCGATTGGTTCGGCATCCGCCGTCTTCTGAGGCGTCACTGCCCGATAGGGCCCGCAGCCGGTGGGCCGTACCGACAGGCCGTCGTGGGGAACAGGGCTCCGCCTGTCCGGAGTGACGTCAAGGGGGAAATGGCAACAGTGCCACGCCGTGTGAAGATCTCCGTCTGTACGGGGCACTGTGGCCACGCCCAGCCCGAGATTCGGGGGCGAGGGGCTTCACTGTAGCCACGCTCTATCTTGTCCTCTCGATGGAGGCCCAAACTCTGAGGGCACCAGGCGCCCGCCCTCTCTGGGAGCCGGCCTACTGGAGCCGGCCGCTCTTGGTGCCGTCTGCTGGTGGTTGGCCGTCCTCCGGTGGCCGGCCTTTGAGCCAGTCGGCCCCCGGAGGGCGGAGCCTCGGCTTGGGTCACTGCGGGGCGAAGCTGGCCCAAAGTTTTGTCATGTCCAGGGACTCGGGTGAGGCTACCCGTGGTCCATTACTCCGACAATTACTACTCTCTTTGTCCCATAATAATGTGCGCAGTAATTTCCGCGAAACTCAATTCACATTTTTTTATGATATTATTGAGAAAACTATCTTATATCTACAATACGAGAGCGGCGTTTTGGCTCCTAGGTGCATATGCACCCATTGTCGAAATACACATTTCAAAAAGTTAAAAAATTCGGAACAAAAATCCCAGGTGTATATCCGGACATTTTATGTGCATTCACAAGGTTTCGGTGAAAAACGATGTTTTTGTGGCTTATGTAAAAAAGATAAAGTAATGCCTCGTGAATAGTTAGAATGAAGCATCAGAAATTGTCTTTTTTACACAAGCCACAAAAAATGTTGTTTGTCACTGAAACCTTGTGCACGCACATAAAATGTTCGAATATACACGCAGGGTTTTTGTTCCGAATTTTTCAAATTTTTGAAATGTGTATTTCGACAATGGATGCATATGCACCTAGAAACCAAAGGCAATTACCGCTACAATATCAAGTATATACCATATGAAAATGTATTTCACGATTTATTGATAGTATTTTTATTTTTTTAATCTAATCAGACATGAATTATTTTATGAACTACAAGGAGCAAGAGAATTATACTTGCACAAATAGTCCTGCATGTGTTGCCCAAAAACTTGGTAACGTTACCCCATGAACGTCAGCTGGGAGGGTAATGGCAAGCGAACGTCATTTGATGTCAGTTTATATTGTGAGGAAAGATCAAACGCGCGATAGTTTTTAAACGAAAATTGCTTTCTTGGGTAGAAGTTGTCATGTCGCTTGAAGAAAATGCCACCCCTCATCACTTCTTCACAAATTAAACTGCCACGAAATCGTTCGCGCATGCCACTCTCGCGAGCTAAGAGCAACTTCAATGGGACAACCCATTTCGTCCGTCTGCTCCGTTTGGATCGTGGCGGAAGAAAGTGGAGGCCCAATGCGTCGACCCAAACGCAAATCACATCCGTCTGGCGTCCGCGCCGACCCATTTCCGGCCTAAAATTGCGCCTGAAATGCGTCGGCGCGGATGTGAAGTGGACATGCCGGCGTCTCCTCGATGTCCTCCGCGCCCCCACCTATAGGCCACCCAACCGCCACCGGTCGTCTTATTTATAACGACCACCGACAGCGGGCCCACTAGTCAGCCAGTGGAAGCGTTCTTTTTTAAGCATGCTTGCGTCGGGGGGCGGCCGCATCCACTTCTCCCGTCCACATCACGCCCCACCACTCCCTTTGCTTCCTCGCCGGCGACAACAAACCCTAGTGCGCCATGAGCCTCTTCGGCAATAGCAATGGCAAGGGCAAGGGCAAGGACACCCCCGACGCCTCGTCCTCTTGTGCTCCCCGTCCCCCTCCTCCTCCGGCGCCAACGCGTTTCCGCCCTGATCACAGGCGCCTGCACATCCCGGTGCACCAAACGCGGTGGCATTGGGAGTACAGGCAGCCGCTGCCGTACCCCGACGTCACGCTGCCGCACCATTGGCACCTGGATCTGCGGCGGATCCCGGTGCCAGCGGTTCCGCGGAGCCAGCAGGCGCACGACGAGGAGGTGCGACGGTGCCGCGCACAGCTGACGCCGGAGCAGCGTCGGCTGCCTGAGTACGCCGCCGACTCTCCCAACTAGGAGGCTTGGTTCGCCCTCGAACACGAGGAGCAACGGCGTTTGGGTGTCGACGTCCTGCCGCCGCCATACCCACCACCGCCTCCGTAGGTACAGCCGGAGGACATGGAGACGGAGGCGGAGTACCAAGCCGCCCTCGAGGAGGCCCTGCAGTACGCGCTGGAGGCTAGCCGCCTCGAGGAGGACGCGCACTGGGATGGGTTGGAGCAAGCCTTGCCCTGTCGGCGGCTGGGGACTCCGTCCACACCCCGCTGTTCGTGCCGCCACCGCCACCGTCGCCGCCCATCCAGCCCAAGCTGAAGCCGGAGCCGGAGCCGACGCGGAAGCGCTCCCCGCTTCCACACACTTGGCCAGAGGAGGCCTACTCGTGGACGGTCAGTACCGCGAGTGGGTGAGCGCACCTCCCGTCCACTTCGTCGCGACGTCGGCGCAGGAGGCTGCCCACCTCGAGCGCTGGAAGGCGCACTGGCTCCGCCAGGAGCAGGCCGACGGCGAGGAGCAGATGCGCTACGAGGCCATGCTCCAACGCGACGCGAAGGCGCTCGGGCTCGAGGAGGAGGAGGAGGAGCGCGCGCGGCTAGCCGCAATGCCGCCGCCCCAGCAAACGCCGGAGGAGGCTGCCCTGGCAACGTACCAGGCGGCGTTCGGGTGGGCTGGCCCTGCTCCTGTCTTCATCAACCTCACCGGCGATGGCGACGGAGGCGGCGACGCCAAGGACAAGGGCAAGGCCGACAACATCTAGGGCAGCGTGCGGGGCGGCAACAGGCGGGCGCAGACTTTTTCTAATGTTTTAGTTAATGTTTAATTAGGTTTAAGTGAACTTTGGCTGGTATTTGATCGGCCACTTATATTTAATTATGTTTATTTCGTGCGAGCAATTTTTTTTCACGCCGGCACATTTAGGTCAGCCTCCCCGTTGGGCGGTTAAGCCGACCCATTTCAGAATGCGGACGTGTACATCCGACTGGCCGATCCAAACGGACGAAAAGCGGATAAAACGCGCGTCCGTTTGTGTCGCCCCGTTGGAGTTGCTCTAAGGGTAAAAAAAAAAAGAGAGAGATACTCTTGCATGCGTTGCCTAAAAAAATGATAGCCTTGCATGTGTGATTGTCAACCGAGCAGCGCCCAAATCAGATCGATCAAATCATGCGTACTACAATGCCACAGAGACAAATAAGTAGAGAGCACGCAGCAGGACAAGAGTACAGCAAACGCGATAGCGTCAGGACTCTGCGGAGCTCGCCACAGCGCTCCTCTCCTCTCCTCGCCCATCATCATATCCCAGCGGCCCGAGTTTGGACTCGACGCCGCAGCCAAATCTTTCGCGGCCGCAATCGCACACGCCAAACCAGGCGTCCAACCCCGAGATGGCGACAACAACCGCGGCGGCGCCGGCACCGGCGGCCGGGTACGGCGCGGACGGCGTGTACCGCTCGCTGCGCCCGCCGGCGCGCATCCCGTCCGACCCGGGCCTCTCCGTCGCCGACCTCCTCCTGCGCCGCGCCGAGGCGTGCCCGTCCGCGCCCGCGCTGATCGACGCCGCCACCGGCCGCGCGCTCACCTTCGCCGGCCTCCGGTCCGCGGTGCTCACCACGGCCGTCGCGCTCGCCTCCCGCGCGGGCGTCCGGCCCGGCGACGCCGTGCTCCTCCTCGCGCCCAACTGCGTCCTCTACCCGGTCTGCTTCTTCGCGGTCACCGCCGTCGGCGCCGTCGCCAGCACCGCCAACCCGCTCTACACCCCGCGGGAGATCGCCAAGCAGGCGTCCGACGCCCGCGTCAAGCTCGTCGTCACCGTGGCGGAGCTGCTCCCCAAGGTCGCCGCCCTCCGCCTGCCCGTCATCCTCCTCGACGACGCCGCGTCCGTCGCCACCGCCGCCCCTCCGGCGACGGCCAACGTGACACTCTACTCCGACCTCGTGTCCGGCGCGGACGAGTCAGCCTACCGCCGCCCGCCGACAAAGCAGGGCGACACGGCGGGGCTGCTCTACTCCTCCGGCACGACGGGGGAGAGCAAGGGCGTCGTCCTAACGCACCGCAACTTCATCGCGGCGGCGACGATGGTGACGTCGGACCAGGACGAGCGCGGGGAGCCGCCCAACGTGTTCCTCTGCTTCCTGCCCATGTTCCACATCTTCGGCCTCTCCGTCATCACCTTCGCGCAGCTGCAGCGCGGCAATGCCGTGGTCGTCATGTCGGGCTTCGCCATGGACTCCGTGATGAGGGCCGTGCAGCAGCACCAGGTGACGCACGTCTTCTGCGTGCCGCCGGTGATGATCGCGCTCGCCAAGCACGGGCGGGCCGGCAAGTACGACCTCAGCTCGCTCAAGTTCATCGGCTCCGGCGCCGCACCGCTCGGCAGGGACGTCATGGAGGTGGTGGCCAAGAACTTTCCCGACGCCGAGATCGTTCAGGTAACCAACCAATCAGCCAGCCAGCTGCTCTGCACTTTTTATCTGCTTTTTTATTGCTTATTAGTGACAGACAGTAGTACGTTTACTCTGTTGTTTGGATTGGAAGGACTAGATCGACTTTTCAGCGTCTTTTTGTTGTGCTTTTGTGGGGACTCAATCTCTCTACTCTTGTCGCTTCCTTAGAAAGGCTATATAATCAGGTGATTAAGACAGGGTTTCCGTTGATGTGATTCCCTCCTTTTTATGGTGATTAGAACTTGCGAGTACACAGCAGTATGCAACCAGCCAGATTTCCTGTACTTGATTTTGACGGTGGATTCCAATATTTTGTGAAGTAATGCACCACACAGTAAAAAGGGTCTTGTAATGTCTGCATAATGAATCAAATCTACAGAATACAGAAAAGTGTATTGAACAAGTATCGGCATCAGAATACCCTTCTGCACTGTTGTAACTGTGATGCCCAAAGTCAACTATGTGTTTTTAGAACAAAATGACAAAGTCAACTATTCCTGTATCAGTTACAGGTTAAGCACCTCTCTTACCTTCCGAATCATGTTATTATTCTATAAATATAATATATGCTTTGTTTATTTATTCATCTAAACTAGTATTACTTTTATCAGCTACTCCCTCCATTCACAAATATAAGATGTTCTAACTTTTTTTTGAATCAGATGTATATAAATACGTTTTACTGTGTTTGTTCATTCATTTCAGTTTGTATGTAGTCCATTTTGAAATATCTAAAACATCTCATATTTGTGAACGGAGAGAGTACATGATCGCAGTTGTTTGCCTTCCTTATCATACATTATGTAATAATACCTATCTATTTATTCATTTATCTGGGAATAGAAATATATGCCCTGACGATGTATCTTCTACAAACCTACAGGAAGATGTTTATTTTCAGATAACTCTGTAGAATCTCTGTAGCCAATTTCAAAACTAAGCTGCTGTGGTTCAGCGGTTTGCTACACAGCACTCCTTACTGTATATGTAGTATTATGGCTTCATTATCTCATGGTGATACCTGATTCATACCTGTAAACAGGCTTAACTCATATCTCAAGTTGTATTGTGCGTTGTGCTTTTCTGGCAGGGCTATGGTATGACTGAGACATGTGGGATCATATCGCTTGAATACCCAGAAAAGGGACAAGCTCGTCAGTTTGGGTCAACCGGAACACTGGTTGTTGGAGTTGAAGCAAAAGTTGTCGATGTAGAGACGCAAAACCATCTACCACCAAGTCAACTAGGAGAAATCTGTATCCGGGGACCACAAATAATGCAAGGTAAAAATTCGAACATGTGCGTTAGGTTTTTGTTCTTCTTCCCTGCCTTTTGATACCAAGCAAAGCCCTTATTCCATAGAACATAGATAGTTTGCTTGATCAACTATCACATACCTACTTACCAAACTCAATGTAAATGATATATTAGTTATTACAATGGAATTGTAGCTATTGATAATATTGTTGTGTTACGAGATGTGGTAAAAAATGTTATTAGCTCTTTTTTCACTTGTTATTGACATTGCACTGTTTATCACGGCCTAGTGATTTTTTAATTGTGAAACCCTAGTGATTATCAAGCAGCTACTATTTTTATTCCTACATTATTTTCACCAACAAGAAGGCCACCAAATTTCCGCGTATTCTGTCCTGAAGGGATTAGAAGGCCAGAAATTCTCCTTATATGAGTTGATTATTTGTAGGGTATTTCAACAATGTGGAGGCTACTGATTTTACAATCAAGCAAGGATGGTTGCATACTGGTGACCTTGGATACTTTGATGAAGAAGGCCAGCTTTTTGTTGTTGATAGACTAAAAGAGCTGATTAAGTACAAAGGTTTCCAGGTAAATTTTTGTTTTGCAAAGTATTATTTTGTTTTCTAATGGTTGCTAGAGTCTTCGACTTGTGAGCAGAAAGCGCTTTCCCAAGGATGGTTCTAGTCAGCCTCCGCAGGGCCCTTGCTTCTACTTATGTTTGTTCCATATGTAGCCAACCATTACACTGATAGGGTGTTTCTGTAATATTGTCGAATGAATGACATATCGGAGTTATCCAGATTTCACCACAAGCATATTCATCAAAGTTTAAAATAGCGGGCTATGCTATTTAGTGGCGGGCCGGCCAGAAGCTATGAAACGCTAAAGCGGAGCTACAGCGAAGCTTAGCGTTTGTCTTACATCATGAATTTTTCGGAAAAATAAACATACATTCATGCATCATATATTATATATCACATATACTTGGCATACTAATCTCCCCTGGCTGATGCCATGAACCTTTTGTTTCTTTGTTGGTTTCTGTAAATGAAATCGGAGGGGAAACCCACTTTTGCTAAAAAGAAAAACATATACTTGGCATACACATGCTGAGGCATAAAAAAACTGGCATTGATCAGGCATCCTAATTCAATAACTAAGTTTTGCATCAGTGCATCATATATATCTGAAAACAAGAAGGAAGAACTGGGTGGATGGATGGCTTTGTGGAACTCACTTCCCTCCTCTGTCTGCAGCGGCTTAGCGGCGCTAAATGACTCCAAATTTACTGCTATAGTGGGAAATAGCAACCTATTAACAGCATTTTTAATTTAACATTTAAAGTGCATAGCTTTAATGGGAGGGCTCTCTAAAAGCTATAGAGACACTATTCATACCTCTAGATAGGACAACACCACACCTGATCCAATGGGATCATATACCTTAACAACATTTTGTGTTGCAAACAGTAGCCCCTCATTTTATTGTGGAAATTCTTCTTTGCCTACCGAGCTTAAAGTTCACTAAAAATCCTTTCTTATTATTATCATCCTACCAAAAGCCAATTCATGTTAACTTAAGCAGTTGGGTTCTTGTTTACTGTCTGAATAGAAGCCTTGCTTTGCTCGTATCCAATCTAAGAATCATGATGGAAACCCGTCCTTTTGCACTTGTTTTCTTGCTCCAGCATACATCATACTTTGTCCTCTGTAGATAAAGCGCTCTGATCGTTTGTTTGTTTAACTGGTAGATTGCACCTGCTGAGCTTGAAGGATTACTTCTATCTCATCCAGAGATTCTGGATGCTGTCGTTATCCCGTAAGTTGCCTCCTAAACGTTAAGTGATTCTAGCGGCTTTTGAGTATAAAATAATTGCTGCAGCCTTCTTGGTTTGGATTTCTTTTGTCTGGTGTTTCTCATCTCTTGATTGACTGGGAGCTCTGCTTGTTTCCAAGGTTGCCTGACGATGAAGCTGGGGAAGTTCCTATTGCCTATGTGGTGAGGTCACCTGCCAGTTCATTAACCGAAGCGGACGTCCAGAAGTTTATCGCAAAGCAGGTGAGGCTGACTCCAAACCTTGATAAATCGTGACATCAGAGCACCTGTATCTTAAATTCCAAATCTCACCATCACCAGCATGAAAGAGATACACTTGAACGAGCAATGTTTTTTTTTTCACGGCTCATTCTATACCAAGAGAGGGCGGGGTCGACCGAATTTGACATGGGAGGAGTCCGTTAAGAGAGACCTGAAGGATTGAAGTATCGACAAAGGGCTAGCTATGGACAGGGGTGCGTGGAAGCTTGCTATCCATGTGCCAGAGCCATGAGTTGGTTGCGAGATCTTATGGGTTTCACCTCTAGCCTACCCCAACTTGTTTGGGACTAAAGGCTTTGTTGTTGTTGTTGTTGCTGCTGTTGTTGGCTCATTCTATACCAGTTGTAACTCTGACCTGCATTTCAGGTCACGTACTACAAAAGGTTGAGGCGGGTTACCTTCGTGGAGAGCGTGCCAAAGTCAACCGCAGGCAAGATCTTGAGAAGAGAGCTCATTGCCCAGGTCAGATCGTCCAAGTTGTAGGAAAATCTGCTTCGAGATCGTGCTACATTTCCAAAAATCTACTACCATTGGGGCAATGCTTAGGCTTACAAATTCCTTTTGCCGGGGCATCATTTTCGTTTATATGACGCAACATAAATGTCAATCTCAACATTGTACAAAAGATTGTATGTGACAAGACCATTGTTCGAATGTACCATGTACGACATCTATACAACGAATGAAGAAAATGAATGTCAATGAATAACGGCTATCTGTACAAGGAACGAATATGTGCTGAGTCCTGCAACTGGGTGCCCCAGTACTCATGATACATCGGGGAATCGGCCCCTGCAAATCGTAGAAAAAACCGTGCGTTGTTTCAGGTTCAGCTGAAGAAGGGCAGGAGCAAAACTGCGCCGAGGCAGTCTCCGATCACTTTGGAGTCGTCTTGGAGAATGACCAGAATTTTAGCAGTTTACCTGTGTTTGCTGAGCCTATCATCATCATCGTGCTCGGCGTCGCGCCTATGAGGAATGGCGGGGACGGGGCTTCTTCCTCCCCCTCCTCTCCTTGTCCCGGAGGGGGCGACGGCAGTCGAAGCAGCGAAGGGTCGGCGTACATCATTTTGCCGTAGCCCCTCTCCAGCGTCCCCTTGTCAAACCAGAGAAAAAAGGTCCTGGAGATTGAATAACAATGGTTCAGGGCTTCAGGCGAAGCGCTAGAGATCGAAACCTAACGTGTAGAAATCAAGATCAACCATGGCTTACTATTACCTTGGTATAACATCGTCGCAGCGCTGCCATCGGAGATGCATTCTGCTTGCTGCCGCAGGTTGAGGAGCACTGTACCGCTCGGACGCGCATTTAACCTGCACGTACAAACACCGATCGGTTTGTTGCACACATGTAAATTGTTAGTTGCATATACTGTACTTCATGCTTGCATCACCATACATGAGGATCTGTTCAAAAGGGGGGAAACAAAGACGGACTCCGGCTGCAGATGCATCATATATACCTGGATCCTCAGCTTGTCGAATCTCGCGTCGTCGAAGCGCGCCGACATGGCCAGGATGTTGGACCAGAGGATGTCGATCTTGACCAAGGCGTCGGCCCGGTGCAGCTGGAGCACCATCTTCTTGGGCTTCTTGTACTGGAACTTGGCCGCTATGTCGAACTCGTCCGTTCGATCGATCTGTATATGGCCAGGAGTGAGTTCATAGGCAAGAAAGAAAGAAACCAAGAGCATGCGATTCTATCGATGTGCACAGATGATAATGGTACAGTAGTATGTACTAGTACTATAGTTGAGTAGGAACCTTGCTGTCGCCGATTTGGAGCGCTCGCAGTCCCACCCGCGTCAGCCGTCTCCGGCCCTGATTCTTCACCGCTGGCGGCTCCTCCCCCTCTGGGCCGGCGCCTCTGTCGTCGGCGGCGGGGTCGAGCGCGGCTCGCATGGACGTGATCAGACGCAGGAAGGGCTCCCGGATCTCGAGCCCCAGCCGCGGCGCCCTGGCGGGGCCGCCGTGCTGGTACTGGCACAGCGCGCCTGCTCCGTCGCCATCCGTGCCGCCGGCGTGTTGGCCCAAGCCGGCGCCCGCGCGCTCCGACGGCGAGTCGGTGGAGTCCGTCATCTCGTCTGGCCGCCGGGGGGCGGTGCGGCGCCCGCTCATGGGAGGAGGAGGAGCGGGCGGGGGGAGGGGAGAAAAGTGGAAGCCTGCGTCGGCACGCTGGCGTAGACGTAGCGGCGGGCCGGTGTCCGGCGGGCGCACGAGTCGCCGACTTGCCGTGCTGCCGGCCGCGCGCCCGTGCGTATGTCTGTTAGGGCCGTTGCGAATTGGGATTGCGGTTGGTGCGGCTGCACTTTATATTAGTGGGGCCGGGGTATATATAGGTACCGTGTGACGGGATGACACGTCCTGTGAAGCTAAACTCGATCGAACGAAGAGCTGAAGGTTGGTAAGCTCGTCGTGGCCATCGCCAACCGAACTGATCTTGAGCTTAAGACTTGAAGCTAGCTTTTTCACCTAGACCGTGTCACGGCCAATGTGTGTCACCTCCGTCACACAACCACAACTCCAAAACCGAGCGGATCAGTGTGCACTCACCTTAACGCCAAGAGGAGTCGGCAAGTGGGTTGTAGGACCTGACCACGCCTAAGGGAAGAAGTCATGGAGGAACCGTTGACGACGTTGCATATCGCGTCCCGGATGCCGACGTCCTGAGAAGCAGCCCATACCAAACATGGCATTCAACATCCCCATTCCAAACGGCAGACACCGCGAGCAACTAAGAAAATGGCTTCATCAAGGGATCGCCGCCACCATTGTCAACTAGCAGCCTCTTTCTTGTACGGCTGGGTTATCGAATACGAAATGAGTTTTGAACATAACCTTCCTTCTGGGCTACTGGGTTTATGTTCTTAGAAATTGTGGAGTTTGACTTTGACTGAGTTAGAGCTATGGTTTGACGAGTGAGAAGGATACGTAGGAGTAGTAGGCGGAGCCACCCTAGGTGAGTAAGCAAGTTGCTTCTACTTGCTCATCATAGACCAACAAATCCATTTGAGAGTTGTCTTCCTTTGATGTTAGTGTTCGTTTCCTCTTCCTCGGTGTCTGTTTTCTTATTTGAGATCTTGCTTTTCATGGTTCTCATCTCTGTATAAGTCGCGACACCGCCAATCACACCTTGAAAATGGTTTCGCCCAACAAATGCTTCTAGAAATTGGTACATCTGAAATTTCTCGCATCACCTCATCAGGGAGAGAAAAAAAGATGCCAATTCCAATTAGGAATGTGATAGTGGGAGAAAGAGAGATCCACGGAACCGGACATCGGGTTTTCTCTGGTGCTCAAAGAGGGGCACCATCGTCCTATCCGATGAAACCTGACCGTTGCTATTGGTGAAAAAAACTTATGGTATTATGTATATCATCACCCTAGAAAATTTTCTTATTACTTTAGCCGATCTTAGAGCATCTCCAACGGCCGCGCGAAACGACGCGCGCGCGGGGTAAACGCAGCTTTTAGCGCGCGCGGGGCGTTTTGCCGCGCTCCAGCGGTGGCGGGATAATCACGCACGCGGGAACCGTTTGCGCGCTCGAAAAAAGGCGCCAGCGCGCGCCTCATTTTTTGCGCACCGCTTCCGGCGCGCTTATAAAGTGCAGCGTGCGGCACACGCCTCTCCACGCCTCCTCTTCTCTTCTTCCTCTCCCTCTCTGCCACGCGCCGCTCCAGCACCCCACCACCGACGCGCCTCCACCACCCCAGCGCCCCGCCATGCCGCCGCACCGCTGAGGAGCGTCCGGCTACCGCGGCGTCCGCCTGCGCCCCAACGGCGGCTACTACGCGGAGATACGCTCCGGCGATCTCCGGCTCGGCCTCGGCACGTACGGGACGGCGCGCGAGGCCGCCCGCGCGTACGACGCGGTGGCGTGGCGCCTGGGCCAGCCGCGCGGCCAGATGAACTTCCAAGACGTGTACACGCTCCAGCAGGCGCTCGACGTCGCCCCGCCGCCTCGTCTGAACACGGCACAAGACCGTGCGGAGCACGCCGAGCGGCAGCGCGGCCTCCTCGTCGCCCAGGAGGACGAGCGGGTCATGGCGGAGTGGCGCCAGCGCCACCCGGAGGACGTCGCCTACGAGCAAGGCTACTGGGCAAGGCGTCGCGAGGAGGACACGCAAAGGCGCCGCGAGACGCGGTTGGACAGGCGTCGGCGGAAGGCGTTGGCGAACGCGAAGACCGATCTCGTTGCAGCAGGTGGGAGGTCGTTCTTCACGAAGAACTATGATCGTTGGTTGGACATATGGCTATCAACCTTGGACGACACCGCCGAGGATGATAATGGTGATGATGATGATAGTGACTTAGAATAGTTTTTTATGCTATCTATTTAGTTTTCTATCGTTTGTCGTTTTTAAATTATGCAATCTATGTTTCCGATGTAAAATACCTTTGTATCGTTTAAAATCCTATGCAATCTATCTAGTTTCTATGCTTCCAATGCCTACATCCTAGTTTGTATAATGAGCGCGCGCTGCAATTTTTGCGCGGCTGCTGGAGGGGTGCGCGCGCTGCATTTTAGCGCCGCGCCAAACCAGACGATGGGTGCGCTCTAAAGCCATCTTTTACGCGCGGCGTTCGGCGGCCGTTGGAGATGCTCTTAGGATATACTGTATGACATATCCAGGTGCTACCACAAGTAATCGGAAGCAGAGCCTTTAGTACGTGCAATTAATATGTGCTGCTGTGTTCATGTTGATCAGTCCACCGTGGCCATCAGAGAACAGTTTTGGATCTTTGATAGTGTGCTTGAGCGGATACTACACTGCTGTCTTGGATGGCTGGGAAACGTATAGTTGGCCATCTCACGCTCAGGTTGCAGTAATTGGAAGTGCGCCGTGAAAGCTAAGACAATGATTTTTCTAAAACACTCGATTAATTCGTGCTATCCTTTTTGTCCTAACAGAAATTTAGGAGCACAGAAGAATTCAATAAGATGACGCAAATGTTCCTCATGATGGAAAAAATTGATCGGCCTTCGCCCAGTTTCAGGTATCACGGTTTCATAAGGGTATTTCTTTCACCAGGCTATGCATATTGCATACTGCATATTAAGAAAAAATACAGCATCAAGTTAAGTCACAACCATACAAAAGGAAAAATAATGTAATTATGTGTGATGTTATATTTCTGAATATGCCATGCCAAAATCGGAGACTGAATTAGGACTAATAAATTCATTCAGAAGTTGCTCCAATGGCAAGATCAAAATGACGAAAACTGGAGTGGCAAAAGAAAAAGAAAAAACTGAGTGCGAGATGGTCTTTTCCCTACTCCGTTTGGTCAAAAAGGAGCATTGACTATACAGAGTGGCAGACTGTGAAGCATTGTTAAAAGCTAGAGTGGCAACAGTGAAATGTCAAATTTAAGAGTGGTATAGGGAAAATGGACAAGAGCTAGAGTGGCAACAACAAAAAATTCCGACCGTCAGTAAGTGATGCTAGCACATGCAGTGGCACAAGTGTCTAAAACCCGGAATTAGTAATCGACATGTATATGCGTACGGTAATAAGAAGCAAGGTTTGAAATTTAAGAGTGGTATAGGGAAAATGGACAAGAGCTAGAGTGGCAACAACAAAAAATTCCGACCGTCAGTAAGTGATGCTAGCACATGCAGTGGCACAAGTGTCTAAAACCCGGAATTAGTAATCGACATGTATATGCGTACGGTAATAAGAAGCAAGGTTTGGTTGGTCGATGCAATTGCATCAGCAGTAAGAAATTCATGATATTATATTTTAATTATCATCCAGTGTTGCATAGCATAGTGGAGCTGTATAAAAACTACTAGATCAATAAATAAACAAACTAGTAGGTTGAAGGCATTACACAATCGACAACGAAAACACTAATTTCGAAAACATTCAGCCATCACCTTAGGCTTGGTTTAGTGTTGCTACATTGCATCGTGTTGAACTTGTATTATGATCTACTGTAAGCAAATAGCCTCGAAAGCAGGACAATGTTGATTAGTCATACGGAAAGTAGACAAATGCTGGTTGAGAATACCAGATTATCATAATTCACATCACTGCCAAATTTAGCGTTTGCGAGGAAGCTTTAGTAATTCTAAGTAAATATACACGGATAATTGCATTAGCTTACATGGCTAAACTACATAAATACTTAATAACTAGAGAAAAAGGAGCAAGCGGAAAAATAGGATCAACCGTGGAATCACCTCTAGGCATGACATTGCACAAATTGAGGGACACTATTATGCTAAGACAGAATGCATGATTTATGTACAAAACATCAACGTCCATATTTGATTCTTGTTGAAAATTTGTCAAAATTGTTGGTAAAAAATGAAGTTGCAATGCATGAGAAGTGGAAGATAGAAATATGTTTTTCTTTATTATTGATATGGAACCCTGTAGTTTTGTATGGCGGGCCATGTATTACAATGCCTTCATTTCTTTTGCCAACAACTTAAAACTCTAAATCAAAATAATTTCAACAAAAATATTTACAGTAGATGTAATATTGGGTCTGTATTTTGATACAATGCTAAATATCTGATAAGTTTACACAGTTAAATAACAAGTAATTTGCAGGGGGCAAGTAGTTCACTAAAAGACAATGCCAAATGAGCTTTTGCATCGTGCACATCGACCACAAGTTCATCTATAATTTTACATCTCTATGTTTCTATCAGCTTCTCAAAGTAAAATAAGCGAAAAGTCTAAGCTCAATGCATGATCCTAATGAGGATGCATGACAAACGCCACCCTTGCCCATACTAAGGAGTGAGGAGAAACAAAGCAATGCATGATCCTGATGAGGATGCTGCCTACAATGCGATGCACAATGTACTAAGCTCAAATGCATTTATTTTTCACTTGAAAGAATAGTCATAGACTAGCAACCTGACATAACACCCATCGCGAGATTTCATCGCCAGTGCCCTTTTCACAATCTATGGATCATGGCACACAAGCAGTAACACTGCAAGGCATATCCCTGCATCTACCATTCCTTCAGCATAATTGGATCAGAAAACAGTAAATAAATGCAACCCAATGAATGGGCACCATTTGTCACACTATGATTTCTTCCGATCTCCTAATTATCACTACAACCTTAGCCTTACTCTGTGCACACATCTACAAAGGAACATGCATTTGATCGAACACCTACCGTGCAGACCGAAAACACCAAACAGGCCCGCACCACAATCGTAGCTTCCTTTCTCAGCTGAAGAACAACAGAGTCAACTTACGGAGCCCGGAAGGGGGGAATTAACACAGAGGCTTTGGGTTCGGTCGCCGCAGAATCTCATGACGTCGTCGACGCGGGTCAAGCGACCGCTTCCGCGGCAGCGCTCGCGAGAAGCGCAACGAAGAGCATGAGGAGGGGGACCAGAGCAACGACGAAGAGAATCTCAGCGGCGGATATCCGCGCGCTTCTGGCAGCCGCGCGCCGCGCCGCCGCGAGCTCGGCGTCGAGGAGGCGCGCGTTCCGCAGCTCGAACTCCTGGGACGAGAGAAAGCGCGACGGTAAGACAGACGCGTCGGAGCTAAGCATCGCACATGCTACGGGGAAGCGGAGGAGGCGTGGGGTTCCGGGTTACCGCTGAGGATGAGGTCCGGCGGGTCGTCGCCGTCGAGGGGGGTGGCTGGCGGAGAGAGGAGAGGACGAGAGACGCCCTGGAGCAGCGCAGCGCGAGGAGGAGGGCGCCGTCGGCCCCCTGCTTCTGCTTCTCCTTCTCCATGGGGGCTCCGCGCGGGCGGCTTCTCGAAGCTTCCTGAGGGTTCCGGTGTTCTCTGTGGCGGATTGCAGAGGCAGAACGATGGCGTCGGCTTGATTTCTAGAGGCCTTCTTTAGGGGGTCGTAGTCTCGTAGAGGGGAGCTGCTATGTGGCGCCCGCTGCGAGCGGTACACTCGGGCTGCTAACGCGCGCACTCATGGGCCGGCACAAGTACGGCAGTTTATTTTCTTGTTTAATTCTTTCTTTCCTTTTTTTATTGGGCGGCGGGCGGATAATGAGAAAAGATCTGCTGCCTGCTAATGGCTGTTGGATCTACTCACGTAAGCAGCCACCCTTTTGTAACAGAAGTGGTGTTCCAGAAGGCCCTCTGCAACAGGATCATTGTTGCAATCATCTCGAAGTGTTTATTTTTCTTGATCATTTACAACAGTAATTTTTGCAACAAAACTCATGTTACAAGCTAATGTTACAAAAAACCTTTTGCAGCATCGGACATGTAACAGAGAGCATTCTAGTGACAGTTGTGTGCAGCTCAATGGAGAAACTCGCCAGAGAAGCTTTTGTCGGCGTGCTTGCCGACCCGAAAGTGCCAACGGCTTACACACCTTGCAACAGAGAAGCTCATTGGCGCGCTAGTCAACGGCGAGAGCCAGTGGCGACAAGCAGCGTGGGGAGGCGGAGACTCGACAGAAACTCGGGGCACTCGGAGCAGCATGGGGAGGTGGTGACTCGACAGGAACTCAGGGTGGGCGGAGCAACGCGGGGTGGCAACAACTCGACATGAGCTCGGGAGGAGCGCCAGTGACTTGCATGCCTTGCAACAACTTGCATCTCGCCAAGGAAGCTCGTCGGCGTGCTAGCCGATGGCGGGAGTCGGAGCAGCGGGGAGACGGTAACTCGATGGGAGCTCGCAGTCGAAACAGTGCGGGGAGGCGGCTACTCGATGGAAGCTCAGGAAGACCACCAAAGGCGACTTCTCTTAAGGATCCAGATCCTGCAACAGACCCATTGTTGCGATGAGAGAGATTGCAAGAACGAGCCAATAGCAAAAACTAGTGGAGGTGGACATGGGCACGTGGCATGCAGAGAAGGCGTCGGATGTGGATCTGCGGTCCCCATGATGATTTAAAGCATTTTTGTTTTTTTATTTCACCTTTTTCTATTTCTCTGGGTTTTATTGTGAAATTAACTAATAAGTTTAGAGATGGATGAAACTTTTGAATCCAGTTATACAGAATCAACTTATCTTATTAATTTATATATAATCAATTAAAGTGTTAAAATATGCATGTGTTGTAAAAAATGTTCACACATAAAGAAACTAAAAAATATCCATGTATTTTTTAAATGCTCATCCATTTGAAAAAAATCATGGTGTATTATAAAAATGTTTAACCTGTATTTAGGAAATGTTCATAGTGTATTAAAAAATGTTCAACAACATTTCAAAAATGTTTATGACGTATTTAAAAAACCGGTTCCGCGATAAAGTCCTTTCTCGTGTATTCCCTTGCTGCTTTATTTTGTGCCAATAAAATTCCTCCTTTGTTCGGAAAAATAATTGCATCCGGGGTACTACTTTTTCAAGATTTTATTTATGATGCTCCAGTCCAACCCCTGTGCAACAGCACATCATGGTTAGGATGCTTCCTCCAAAAGTGGGTCAAGAAACACCTGTAGAATTTTCAAAACCCATACGTGTTTATCTGTAGCTGGTAGTACGTGCATATGCATGCGGCATGCCGATGGTGATGGAGAAGAGAGGACCAAACGGAGGGAAGGCACGGCCTCTTGCTATTATTACACAGACAAGGAAGTCGAAAGTGCTGACAGCCACCCACTGATGCGCGCGCTGGCCGCGGCGCGCGGGGGCTCCTCGTTGACCGCCAGGGTATTAAGCGCGAGCCGGGCGTGCCCCCAGCACCGCAAGGCCTTGCTGCACACTCGCGCACCTTGCTTGCATTGGATCCAGCCATGGACGCCTGTCGCCTGGTCCTCGTCCTCGGCCTCCTCGCGGCCGCCGCGCCGCTGGCCGCCGCCGACCTCGCCCCCGACTTCTACAAGGAGTCCTGCCCGGACGCCGAGAAGATCGTCGCCGGCGTCATCGAGAAGAAAATGAAGGACGACCCCGGCACCGCCGCCGGCCTCCTCCGCCTCCTCTTCCACGACTGCTTCGCCAATGTACGTACGCCCCCCTCGTTTGGTTCTTGATTAGTACGTAGAAATTTAATTAGAATCCGTCCTCGATGGAGAGAAAATGTGGGTTGATCTGCTGCTGCCTCTGCATGCATGCATGCATGCATGGATGTTATGTTATGTTAGGGGTGCGACGCGTCCATCCTCATCGACCCGCTGTCCAACCAAAGCTCCGAGAAGGAGGCCGGGCCCAACATCTCGGTCCGCGGCTACGACATCATCGACGAGGCCAAGAAGGAGCTGGAGGCCAAGTGCCCCAACACGGTGTCCTGCGCCGACATCATCTCCCTCGCCACCCGCGACTCCGTGAAACTCGCCGGCGGCCCGGACTACGCGGTTCCCACGGGCCGCCGCGACTCGCTCGTCTCCAACCGCGAGGAGTCCGACGACAACCTGCCCGGCCCGGACATCCCCGTGCCCCAGGTCACGGCCGACTTCGTGAAGGCCGGCTTCACCGCCGAGGAGATGGTGCTGCTGCTCGCCGGCGGCCACAGCATCGGCAAGGTCAGGTGCATCTTCATCGAGCCCGACGCCTCGCCCATGGAGGCGGGCTATCACGCCAGCATCAGCAAGCTCTGCGACGGGCCCAACCGGGACACGGGCTTCGTCAACATGGACCAGTCCAACCCCAACGTCGTTGACAACTCCTTCTTCGCCAACGCCATCGCCGAGAAGATGCCGCTCACCCTCGACCGCCTCCTCGCCATCGACGAGAAGACGGGGCCCCTGCTCAAGGACATGCTCAACAAGCCCAAAGAGGACTTCGCGTCGGCATTCGGCAAGGCCATGGAGAAGCTCACCGTGCTCAAGGCCATCACCGGCAAGGACGGCGAGGTCAGGAAGTTATGCAACGAGTTCAATAACCCCATGTCCTCCGACGGCCCCTCGGTCATACGGATCAGCTCCGTCGACCCCGAGGACCTGGATGGCTTGGCGGCTGGCAACAAGCAGCAGCAGGTGTCAAGCACCGTCTCGCAGGGGCACAAGGACGCACAGCCGGAGGCCGCCGGCGGCAAGGCGGACGGTAACGCCGAGAAGCCCCACAAGAAGGCGTCCGGCAAGCACAAGCTCCGCAGCGACTAGAAGCAGTCCGCGTGAGCGCGTCACTACTACACCGCGTACGTACGTAACTACGAGCTGTCGCCCCGCCCACCTCTCCGGCGACGCACGTAGGCCTCCATCCAGGAGCGTCTCCATCAAATTGATTAATTGCACTTTGAATTACTCTTCTTCTTCCTCTCGGTACTCTCTCCCTTGATTGTAGAAGGAACGAGTGACGTACTACTATACTACGGCTAGTTACTTAATGCTTGGTTGATTTATTTTTTCAAAACTAATATCGCGTCGAGTTTTTAACAGCGACCGTAGCACTCCAGTTTGTCTTAATTTTTGGGACTGTCTATTTTACATCCGGATGAAAACCAATTCGCTTTCAACCATATTTTCCCGCCAGTTACAGAATGACAAGTGTCCCACTGTCCCCTGTCCCCTGTCCTTTGTTTGTTCCTATTTGTCCCGCTTTGAAACAGAGCAGCAACGCTCTTAACGGGTTCATACCCAACATTTCCAACCCGAACAGAAATCAGCAAAAAGGAGAAAAGCACCCAACGTTAGAGCCAAGCATTCCTATGTCCACTAAGCTAAAGCTAGCAAAGGGAGGAAAGGACCAAAATGAAATGACAAATGCACACTGGAAAATAACTAAAATTACACTAATAGTTCAACTAAAGAATTTCAGTGTAATATCCACTGAAAAATGCACTATAGAAAATCTTTATGTGCACTAAGAATTACAATGTAAAATCCACTAAAATTACACTGTAAAATCCACTAAAATTACACTGTAAATACCGCTAAAAATACACTTCCAATCCAAATAATTTGTACTAAATAATTACACTAAGCATTTCAGTGTAAATCCACTAAGAAAAACATTGTAAATCCAGTAGGAATTACAATGTAAATCCACTTAGAATTACAGTGGAAACCCACTAGGAAAAACACTGTAAATCCAGTAGTAATTACAGTGTAAATCCACTTGGAATTACACTGGATATCCACTAAGAAAAACACTGTAAATCCAGTAGGAATTACAATGTAAATCCACTTATGGGTCCACACCAGAGAGGGCAATTCCTCCATGATCTGGGACACAAATCTGGCTGGAGATGCAGAAAAAACACAGGTAAACACCCCCCCTCTTATGCATTCACTCCTCCAAGATCTCTCTCCTACCTCATGACATCTGAAAGAAAAACAAGCTCCCTGTGAGGATCATTAACATATGCTGAAGAACACAACTTAACAGAACAAAGATTAGAACACAGGCAGAAAAGATAGCATGGAGCAGGAGAAACTCTAGGAACAACTAGACTATGAACACATATGAATTACTAGTTTATGGTCACAGGAATAACACTTCTGGAACACTAGATTCTGAAAACTAGTTGCAAAATTAGTGCTCAGAAATTCGCAGCTATAGCTACAACACAGGGCCAAGAAAAGTTTGGGGATGAGAGGGGGGGGGGGGGGGCATGAGGAAGCTATGAATTCCATTTAGGAAAAACTTGTTCAAACAAAAAGAGTAGTACTGCTGTAATTTCAGAAGTTTGGTGCTGAGAAACTGTACATTGTTCAGATACTTTTGATCATGTTTGGACATTTGTATCTGTGAATCTATGACTGTATTTTAGACATGGCAGATTAGATTTCAGTATAAAGCTGTGAACATATGACTGTATTTTAGAAACAATTGTACTGTCCAAAGTTGTAGTTCAAATTACTATGATCTGATACTAGTTCACACTTAATCTAATATGCCATGAAAATTAACAGTGAAAGTAAAATTATCAGAAAAAAAGACTGAGGACAATCAGGTTAAGCACTGACACTCTGCACCCTACCTTGTAAATTACAAGCTCTGATTTGCACATAAATAGAAGAAATCAGAAACTTGTGTATGAAGAGACTACTGGAATTGACACAAATAACTCTGGCTTCAAAGAAAAAATTGTACAAAAAACCTTGTCAATGACTTGCAACATGCTTTACTGCATTTCTTACCTACTTGTTGCACCCTACATATGCATAAACATGCATACATGCAAAAAAAGGACAAATGGGGACATCAGAAATACTCTTGTTTATTCTACAACACTTCATTACCTATACTTTCTGAAAACATTGAGTGCAGATGCCTGCAATCGAATCAGATGCAATAGAATATAGCATCAAAGGGCAGTCGCTGTACCTCGAAGAGAGTATGACAAATGCACTGTTCAAAAGGGGAGTGGGGGCTAAATTCAGTGCAACAAGCTTCCTAAGAGAGTATGACAGGATAATAGAAGTCATTCATGAGAGAAAGCAAGAATGTGATCACTTGTCTAGAAACAAAAAGGATGCGCCCAAGAAGTTCTGGTCCAAATACAGTATAGAACGACAAGTGTATGAGCTCTACAACATTCGCATCTTCAGGAAGTTCTGAAAGAAAATGGAAGATACAACGAGGTTGCATGTGTTTGAGCTTGAAAAAGAAAAAAAACTACATGGTTAAAAACGAAAGAACCTACATGAGATAGATTTGATGCAAGAGAAGTACTCATGCATGATGCATCTGCTGCACATTTCACAAGGATGGAATCCTATCCTGACACATACTCAGAGTGATGATCCAACTGAACGTAGAGAGGATACCTGACAAGTATATCATAGACAAATGAAGGAAAAATGATCACATGGTACACTCAACCAAGCCTCCTCCCATTTTTGATGAAAACTCAACACTGATGTACAATGTGCTGAAAAGGAAACTCGTCTATGTGGCTTCTCTGAACAATTTACAATGCCATCAGGAGGAATAACAAGGGGTCCCTGCTCACAAGGCTTATATGACATAAATGTGATAAAAAATTTACAGTAGAATTACACTGCAATTTAGCTTGGAAAAATATAGTACATAGACTGCAAGAACAAAATTCAGGATAATTACACTTAATACACAGGTTAAACACTGAGTGTAATTACATTGCAAATTACACTGAATTTATAGTGTAATTACAATGCAATTTAGACTGAAAAATTTTAGTACACATACTATAACTACAAAAAAATAGGTTAATTACACTGAAAATTACAGTGTATTTACATTGCAAATTAGACTGGAAAGTTTCAGTGCATAGACTGTAAGTACAAAAATTCAGGTTAATTACACATAATAAACAGATAATTACACTGAAAGTACAACGTAATTACACTGCAAGTTAGACCGGAAAGACTGTAAGTACAAAAATTACAGGTTAGCTACACTAATTTATAGTGTAAATTAATGGTGGGGTTAAGCCCTCAGTTTAACACAGATTGCAAGTTACAAGAAACAAATTACTGTGAGAGAAAAGACTATATACCTGAACCAACAGTACAAAATATCACTGTAAATTTGAACCAAAAACTGGACTACAAATGAAACTATACTGAAAATCCACTCAAAATTACACTAGAAATTACAGTCCAAAACACTGAAACTAAAACAGAATTATTTCAGACCAACACGTACACATCACGAGACTCAACCGACTAGAAGAGTCAACATTTGCATGTCTACATCTATCATCATTAAATTACTTTCTCTATGTACTGAAAAGTTCAGTTAACGTACCACCATGTAAACAAAAGTATAAAACAATGGAAGCACACAATTCAGTTAAATGTACCACCATGTACAGTGTAAGTTACACATAGATATCAGTGAAATTTAAATAGAGATATCACTATAGTACAGACCAAACAACTGTTGCTTAATTGAAGAAATTCAGTCCAGAATAAAACCTAAAAAGTACATTTACGCTTGCCATTTACAGTGAAAAACCAGTGTAAGATAGACTACTATAGACTGAAACTACAGTAGAAATATCACTGTAAAATTAAACCTAATATTACATTTACACTGGCCATTCACTATTGCTGTCTATAGTAGCCAAACAACTGTTACTTAATTACAGTGAAATCCACTCAAAATTACACTGCAATAGTACAGATCAAATAACTATTACTTAATTGTAGAAATTCAGTCCAGAATCAAACAACAGAGGAAAAGCGGAGCAACCATACATCTACATCAGAAATTACACTAGAAAACCACACATCTACATCAAAAACAGGCTAGACCAGACGAACATCAACCTACCACACTAGCAGCTACCAATGGATCAACACCGCTAATTCAAAGCCTGCCACAAGGAAACTACATCTACATTCGGAAGAAGAAATCAAAATAGACAAGAGGGATCCACCGCTAAATTTACATGTGCAACAAAAAATACCACATACGAAAAATGCAAGTAGAAGAATACAACGAGACAATCAACCAGATCTAGCAAATCGCACAGAAAAACGAAGGGAAAATGGAACAGGGGGAGAGGGGGTGCTTGCAAACCAACAACCTCATGTAGGGGGCGGGGAGAGACGCAGGGCTTGCGGACCACCACAAAAGAAGGAGCGGCACGAATCAAAGACCCGAGAAGAAACCGCAGCCAAATCGCCATGGCGTCGACTTCGCCTCTCCCTTTCTCCCTGACAAGAACAAAGGTGAATCAAATCAGAGCGCGAGCTTGGAGATAAGCAACCAGGGGAGGAGGGGGAGAACCGTGGGCCTACCACCAAAGCGCCTCGAGAGATCAGCGAGTGAGGCCTCCAACCAAAATCTCGCCATGCCTCTCTGCCTCCGAGCACTCGCCGCTAGAAATGGGGAGCGATCCAGTGAAAGGCATCCGCGATATTAACGGGTCTCCCGAAACAATGTGCGGGCCCGATAACAACCAAAAACAACCCGCGCACTGGGACAAAAAAACTGCACGAGTCTCAACGGAGGGATCGAACGGACAAGAAAACGGATGAAAGCGAATTATTTTCATCCGGATGAAAATTAGCAGTCCCGTAATTTTTTGTTGTATTTGTTCTTGTAACCAAGTTTTTTTGGCTGGGTGCCGAATAATATTGTACCAGTTTTGTTTTTGGCTTCCCTTTATACATAGTCATACATTGTGCAGTGTTCTTGTTTCGATGGATACACTTATTTTGTGTATTATTATGTTTTTTCTTTAAAGATCCAGCTTTGGCTGGCTTCATTGACGATAAGCAGGAGGAGGCATCTGGTTGGATTGGGATGCAACTTAAAAAAAACACAGATCTTTATTCATTTTCAATAACAATTACATCCTTTATGAAGAGGGGTGCAATTTCACTCAAAGACTTCTCAAACCAGTCAAAAGTTGAAGAAAATTTAGCTAACTTAGCAAGTTAATGGACAACCTTATTTGCTTTTCTATTACAGTGCTCGAATCTAGTAATGGGAAATTCACAAGCCAAAAAGTAACAATAGTCAAACATTTTCACCGTAAGGACATCCCTGCACCAATCAATTCTCCAATTCCCCCCTGCAATGAATTTTTCTTTATCATCCCTCAAAACAGTGTCGGTCGTGCCACAAAGTAGGTCATGATCAAAAGAGGCATCCACATTAAGTTTTATGCACCCCTAGGACGTTGTATCCATCCACCTCTTTTCATAGTAGTCTTCGGTGATATGGCCATAACATAGTTTAACGTAATAGCATGGATCCCCATAGAAATCTAGTTGACATCTTGGGTTTTCTCTTTATGGACCAAATTTCACCTCTCCCACCATAAATACCAAGCTGTATTTGCAATCATCTCATGAACATTCTGACTACCCAAGATAGTCAGCTCATTTTCAGGTATAGAGAGTAAAAATTTGAGGACCGCCTCACCAGCATAATAAACTTCCCAAGCTCTTTTAATGACCTGATCTAGTCCCAGCACTCTCCACACCTCGTTTGCTTTCTGACATTGGAATAACATATGCTTTGTATCCACTGGTCCCAAGGGACAAGAAGGAGAATTGGGGGGGGGGGGGTATGTGCCTATTCACCAAAGTAACTCTACATGGAAGAGTGTCGTGCAACGTGCGTCATATGAATTTTTTTACCTTCGCTGGACAAGATAACTTCCAAATCTCACTCCAATAGGATTAATAGTTAAACATCCCATATCATCAGTTCTTCTAAGTTTTTTCCGGTGTTGGTGTTCCCATTCCACATCATAGGTTGGTCGAACCGAAAACACTCCATTTTTTGAATAGCTCCAACCAACAAAATCTAACATATCATGTTGGCAAAGCGGAATTGCAAGGAACCACTGTGCATCAACTGGCCACAACGTTTGTGTAACTAGATTTTCGTCCCAGATATTAATAACAGGGTCAATTAAATCATATACCCTTGAGATCAAATTACTCCCTCTAGGTGTGATTATTTTTCTATTTGCACTATTTGGGATCTAAGCATCTTCCTAAATATCAATATTGTGACCATTTCCAACACGCCATATCTAACCATGATATAGACAATTAACCCCGTCATTATACTTTGCCAAGTAAAAGAGGATCCCTTCTTTAACTTCGGATTCAACAAATCATTGTCAGGAAAATACTTAGCTCTCAACACGGTAGCACATAAGGACTCTGGATTCTCAAGAATACGCCAAGCTTGTTTTTCCAACATTGACAGGTTGAAACAATGAATATCCCGGAATCCCACCCCCCCTTGGTTTTTGGGTACACGCATTTTCCACCAAGCCATCCAATGCATTCGCTTCTGATTGTCCTCGTCTCCCCACCAAAAATGAGACATCGCATCAGTGATTCCCTTGCAAGTTTTTTATGAATTTTAAAGATGGACATCACATAGGTGGGGATCGCTTGTACAACAAATTTTAGGAGGATCTCCTTCCCTCCTGTGAATAGAGGTTTTTCTTTCCATCCACTTACCTTCATGATGATATATTCAATCAAGTATTGGAAACAGTCAGACTTGTCCATACCCACATTAGCTGGTAGGCCCAAATATTTATCATTCAAAGCTTCAGTCATAATATTGAGAGTGGTAGAAAGTTGCTCCCTAATATTCACTCTCGTGTTAGGGCTGAAGAATATGCTTGATTTATCAACACTTAGCATTTTGCCAAAGGCGATACAATATGAATCCAGAATGACTTTCAAAGCCCCGGCATTGTGTATGTTAGCTTTCATCGGGATCAATGAGTCATCCGCAAGTAGAAGATTCGTCATAGATGGAGCCTCCCTACATACCTTCACAAATTCAATTTTCCTATCCTCCGAATGTGACAAGAGAGCGGTCAGGCCCTCGGTACATACCAATAATAAATAAGGAGATAACGGGTCTCCTTGTAATCCTCTGGAGGGCTTAAAGCTCGTAGTTTCTTCCATATTGAACCTAACTGATATTCTATAGTGGAAACACATTGCATAATAAAGTTGGCCCAACTCTCTTGGAAGCCCAGTTTCAACATAATCTCCTTTAGGATGCAATGTTGGTAACTTTTCAAACTCTCATATCAGTGAGAACACTATCACGTCACTAGTGAAACAGTTTGGGGCCCCGGGGTGGTGGATTACCGGGGTTTATGGCCCGCACTCCGATGAGAACAAAGTAGGATTATGAAGGAAATATGCCCTAGAGGCAATTATAAAGTTATTATTTATTTCCTTATTTCATGATAAATGTTTATTATTCATGCTAGAATTGTATTAACCGAAAACCTAGTACATGTGTGAATACATAGACAAAACATATTGTCCCTAGTATGCCTCTACTTGACTAGCTCGTTGATAAAAGATGGTTATGTTTCCTAACCATAGACATGTGTTGTCATTTGATGAACGGGATCACATCATTAGGAGAATGATGTGATGGACATGACCAATCCGTTATCTTAGCATTATAATCATTATAGTTTCATTGCTACTGCTTTCTTCATGACTTATATATGTTCCTCAGACTATGAGATTATGCAACTCCCGAATACCGGAGGAACACCTTGTGTGCTATCAAACATCACAATGTAATTGGGTGATCATAAAGATGTTGGGGAACGTAGCAGAAATTCAAAATTTTCCTACGCGTCACCAAGATCTATCTATGGAGAAACCAGCTACGAGTAGAAAGAGAGTGCATCTACATACCCTTGTAGATCGCTAAGCGGAAGCGTTCAAGTGAACGGGGTTGATGGAGTCGTACTCGTCGTGATTCAGATCACCGATGATCCTAGTGCCGAACGAACGGCACCTCCGCGTTCAACACACGTACAGCTCGACGATGTCTCCCACGCCTTGATCCAGCAAGGAGAGAGGGAGAGGTTGAGGAAGACTCCATCCAGCAGTAGCACAACGGCGTGGTGGTGATGGAGGAGCGTGGCAATCCTGCAGGGCTTTGCCAAGCACCTACGGGAGAGGAGGAGGTGTCACGGGAGGGAGGGAGGCGCCAAGGGCTCAGGTATGGATGCCCTCCCTCCCCTCCACTATATATAGGGGCAGGGGAGAGGGGGGAGGCGCAGCCTTGCCCCTTCCTCCAAGGAAGGGGTGCGGCTAAGAGGGGGGGAGGAGTCCATCCTCCCCAAGGCACCTCGGAGGTGCCTTCCTCCTTTAGGACTCTCCCCTTTTTCCTATATCTTGGCGCATGGGCCTCTAGGGGCTGGTGCCCTTGGCCCATGTAGGCCAAGGCGCACCCCCTACAGCCCATGTGGCCCCCCGGGACCCTTCCGGTGGTCCCGGTACAATACCGATGACCCCGAAACTTGTCCCGATGGCCGAAACAGGACTTCCTATATATAAATCTTTACCTCCGGACCATTCCGGAACTCCTCGTGACGTTCGGGATCTCATCCGGGACTCCGAACAACATTCGGTAACCACATACAAGCTTCCTTTATAACCCTAGCGTCATCGAACCTTAAGTGTGTAGACCCTACGGGTTCGGGAGACATGCAGACATGACCGAGACGTTCTCCGGTCAATAACCAACAGCGGGATCTGGATACCCATGTTGGCTCCCACATGTTCCACGATGATCTCATCGGATGAACCACGATGTCAAGGACTCAATCGATCCCGTATACAATTCCCTTTGTCTAGCGGTATTTTACTTGCCCGAGATTCGATCGTCGGCATACCGATACCTTGTTCAATCTCGTTACCGGCAAGTCTCTTTACTCGTTCCGTAACACATCATCCCGTGATCAACCCCTTGGTCACATTGTGCACATTATGATGATGTCCTATCGAGTGGGCCCAGAGATACCTCTCCGTTTACACGGAGTGACAAATCCCAGTCTCGATTCGTGCCAACCCAACAGACACTTTCGGAGATACCTGTAATGCACCTTTATAGCCACCCAGTTACGTTGTGACGTTTGGTACACCCAAAGCATTCCTACGGTATCCGGGAGTTGCACAATCTCATGGTCTAAGGAAAAGATACTTGACATTAGAAAAGCTTTAGCATACGAACTACACAATCTTTGTGCTAGGCTTAGGATTGGGTCTTGTCCATCACATCATTCTCCTAATGATGTGATCCCGTTATCAACGACATCCAATGTCCATAGCCAGGAAACCATGACTATCTGTTGATCACAACGAGCTAGTCAACTAGAGGCTCACTAGGGACATATTGTGGTCTATGTATTCACACGTGTATTACGATTTCCGGATAATACAGTTATAGCATGAATAAAAGACTATTATCATGAACAAAGAAATATAATAATAACACTTTTATTATTGCCTTTAGGGCATATTTCCAACAAAAGATGCTCTACAATTGTCTCCGAAGGTGTTTGTTGGGTTGGCATAGATCGAGATTAGAATTTGTCACTCCGTGTTTCGGAGAGGTATCTCTGGGCCCTCCCGGTAATGCTCATCACTATAAGCCTTGCAAGCAATGTGACTAATGAGTTAGTTGCGGGATAAAGTATTACGGAACGAGTAAAGAGACTTGCCAGTAACGAGATTGAACTAGGTATGATGATACCGACGATCAAATCTCGGGCAAGTAACATACCGATGACAAAGGGAACAACGTATGTTGTTATGCAGTTTGACCGATAAAGATCTTCGTAGAATATGTAGGAGACAATATGAGCATCTAGGTTTCGCTATTGGTTATTGATCAGAGATGTGTCTCGATCATGTCTACATAGTTCTCAAACCCGTAGGGTCCGCACGCTTAACGTTCGATGACGATATGTATTATGAGTTATGTGTTTTTGATGACCAAAGTTTGTTGGGAGTCCAAGATGAGATCACGGATGTGACGAGGAGTCTTGAAATGGCCGAGACATAAATATTGATATATTGGACCATGTTATTCGGACACTGGAAGTGTTCCGAGTGGTTTTGGGTAAAAACGGAGTGTCAGAGGGGTTACCGGACCCCCCGGGGGAACTAATGGGCCACCATGGGCCTTAGTGGAGAGAGAGGAGGGCCGCAGGAGGGCTGGCTGCGCCCCACCTTGGGTCTGAATTGGACTAGGGGAATGGGGTGGCGCCCCCCTTTCCCACTCCCTCTTCCTCTCCTTCCTTCCCCCTCTCTTCCTTGGAGGGGAATCCTACTTGGACTAGGAAGTCCTAGTAGGACTCCTCCTCTTGGGGCGCGCCATAGGGCCGGTCGGCCTCCCCCTCCCTCCTTTATATACGGGGGTAGGGGGGCACCCTAGAACACACAAGTTTCTCTTAACCGTGTGTAGTGCCCCCCTCCACAGTTACACACGTCGATCATACCATCGTAGTGCTTAGGCGAAGCCCTGCGCCGGTGGCATCATCATCACCATCACCATGCTGTCATGCTGACATAACTTACCCTCGTCCTCAACTGATCAAGAGCACGAGGGACGTCATCGAGTTGAACGTGTGCTGAACGCGGAGGTGCCGTACCTTCGGTACTTCGATCGGTTGGATCGCAAAGAAGTTCAACTACATCAACCGTGTTATTGAAACACTTCCGCTTTCGGTCTACGAGGGTATGTAGACACACTCTCCCCTCTCGTTGCTATGCATCACCTAGATAGATCTTGCGTGATCGTAGGAATTCTTTTGAAATTACCGCGTTCCCCCAACAGTGGCATCCGAGCCAGGTCTATGCGTAGATGTTTTATACACGAGTAGAACATAAAGAGTTGTGGGCGATAATAGTCATACTACTTACCACCAATGCCTTACTTTGATTCGGCGGTATTGTTGGATGAAGCGGCCCGGACCGACATTACATGACCGCGTTCATGAGACTGGTTCTACCGACGTGCTTATGCACAAAGGTGGCTGGCGGGTGTCTGTTTCTCCAACTTTAGTTGAATCGAGTTTGACTACGATCGGTCCTTGTTGAAGGTTAAAACAGCACACTTAACAAAAAATCGTTGTGGTTTTGATGCGTAGGTAAGAACGGTTCTTGCTAGAAGCCCGTAGCTGGCATGTAAAACTTGCAACAACAAAGTAGAGGGCGTCTAACTTGTTTTTGCAGGGCTTGTTGTGATGTGATATGGTCAAGACATGATGTGATATAATTTGTTGTATGAGATGATCATGTTTTGTAATAGAGTTATTGACAACTGGTAGGAGCCATATGGTTGTCGCTTTATTGTATGCAATGCAATCATCATGTAATTGTTTTACTTTATCACTAAGCGGTAGCGAGAGTCGTAGAAGCAATAGTTGACGAGACGACAACGATGCTACGATGGAGATCAAGATGTCGCGCCGGTGACGATGCAGATCATGACGATGCTTCGGTGATGGAGATCATGAGCACAAGATGACGATGGCCATATCATGTCACATATTTTGATTGCATGTGATGTTTATCTTTTATGCATGTTATTTTGCTTACTACGGCGGTAGCATTATAAGATGATCCCTTACTAAATTTCAAGGTATACGTGTTCTCCCTGAGTATGCACCGTTGCTACAGTTCATCGTGCCGAGACACCACGTGATGATCGGGTGTGATAAGCTCTACGTTCACATACAATGGGTGCAAGCCAGTTTTGCACAGGCAGAATACTCGGGTTAAACTTGACGAGCCTAGCATATGCAGATATGGCCTCGGAACACTAAGACCGAACACTACTAGGAAAAGGGCTATAGATAATATGGATACTAATGGCGCACCACACATGTGGGGCGCCACTACTATATAGCAGTGGCGCACCATGTGTTGGTACGCCATTAAAATCTAAATACTAATGGCGCACCATATCCACGGTGCGCCACTACTAACAATTTTTTTTATTTTTTTTCAAAACTAGTAATGGCGCACCACACCCTCGGTGCACCACTACTAACAATTTTTTTTCAAAACTACTAATGGCGCACTATCCCCTGGTGCGCCACTACTAACCAATTTTTTTTATTTTTTTTCAAAACTAGTAATGGTGCACCACACCCACGGTGCGCCATTACTAACTTTGACAAAAAGTTCCCCCGATTGCACCCCCTCCCCCGTGGACTGCCTTTTCAGTTTTAAAAAAATAAAAGAAAATGATGGAAATGTCAAAAAAATAAAAGAAAATAAGTTTTCCATGTGATATGTGGTCCAGTTGTTGGGAAAATTTACAAATATGAATTTCGACTTTATTTGCAAAATCTCTCTGGAATTTGTAAAATGGGCATAACTTTTGCATACGAACTCGGATTAAAAAGTTTTTTATATGAAAAATCATCTACTCGAAAAGTTACATCCGAATTTAACGAGGGAACCCGGTTAAACATTTTCAAAATCCTCAAAAACCTAACAGAAAAAACTTATGGGGCTTTTAAGATCTAGAGGGGGAAAATGGAAAAAATTTCAAACTTACTAGTGGCGCACCGTTTGCTAGGTGCGCCACTAGTAACAGAAAAAAAGTTTCGAATTTTTTTTTGGGGATTTTTTTTCAAAATATGATACGTAATATAAACGGAAGTTTGAAATAGTTTTTCAAAATTTCATCACACTCATGAACATGAACAAAGGCCTAAACATCAACAAGGTTTAATTGGATTGATATGTTAGATATATCAACAAGTGTATGTTAGGTGAGCTGGTGCTGGGGTTGGATAGAACTCTGAAGTTAAGCGTGCTTGGGCTGGAGTAGTGTGAGGATGGGTGACCTTTCGGGAAGTTTGACCATGGAGTGCGATTTGACTTGAGATTAAGCATATTGACCTGTGATTAAGCCATAGTGACCCGAGATTAAGAAAAAAAGAAAAAAAATTGAAAAACTTTTGATTTTTTTTTTTAAAATTGTTTTTTTTAAAACAATTGTTAGTAATGGCGCACTTCTATGTGGTGCGCCATTAGTATTTGGTATCCTAATTGTTCTTAAATAACATGATTAATTAAACTTTAATTTATCATGAACTTAGTCCTGATAGTTATTTTGCATGTCTATGTTATGGTAGATCAATGGCACGTGCTACCGTTCCTTTGAATTTTAATGCGTTCCTAGAGAAAGCTAAGTTGAAAGATGATGGCAGCAACTAAACGGACTGGGTCCGTAACTTGAGGATTATCCTCATTGCTGCACAAAAGAATTACATCCTAGAAGCACCGCTAGGTGGTAGGCCTGCTGCAGACGCTACTGATGACGTTAAGAACGTCTAGCAGAGCAAAGCTAATGACTACTCGATAGTTCACTGTGCCATGCTTTACGACTTAGAATCATGACTTCAAAGATGTTTTGAACGTCATGGAGCATATGAGATGTTCCAAGAGTTGAAGTTAATATTTCAAGCAAATGGCCGAGTTGCAAGATATGAAGTCTCCAACAAGTTCTACAGCTGCAAAATGGAGGAGAATAGTTTTGTCAGTGAACCCATACTCAGAATGTCTAGGTACCATAACCACTTGACTCAGCTGGGAGTTAATCTTCCTGATGATAGTGTCATTGACAGAGTTCTTCAATCACTGCCACCAAACTATAAAGGCTTCGTGATGAACTATAATATGCAAGGGATGAACAAGACAATTCCCGAGCTCTTCGCAATGCTAAAGGCTGCGGAGGTAGAAATCAAAAAGGAGCATCAAGTGCCGATGGTCAACAAGACCACTAGTTTCAAGAAAAAGGGCAAAGGGAAGAAGGGGAACTTCAAGAAGAATGGCAAGAAAGTTGCTACTCAGGAGAAGAAACCCAAGTCTGGACCTAAGCCTGAAACTGAGTGCTTCTACTGCAAAGAGACTGGTCACTGGAAGCAGAACTGCCCCAAGTATTTGGCGGATAAGAAGGATGGCAAAGTGAAAGGTATATTTGATATACATGTTATTGATGTGTACCTTACTAATGCTCATAGTAGCGCCTGTGAAAGAACATGTGGTGCCCCCATGTTTGGTTTTGGTAACTGATGACAATCTCTATGGACTAATGGTTGTCTTGAGTTATATCTGAAGGATTTGTCCATAGGCTTTTCTTGAAGTCCATGTGTTTGTTTCAAGGAGTTTATGAGTTGACCAAGGTGCTATTAAGGAATTATCCAAAGATTGGTCATGTGAGTGTTGAGCTTATTGCAAGCATGTCTTGAAGAAGGAGATTGTGTGATCATTCATGTTTAACTTCAAGATATCATCCAAATGAAGAGCGTTGGAAAGATTCAAGGTTGATCAAGACTAAGTCAAGAGTGAATCAAGTTGATCAACTCAAAAAGCGTAGAAGATGTACCAAGAGGGATTAAGTGATCCCATGGTATGGTAAGCATTGTCCATTGTGCTTTACGTACTAACCCATGGTCTATGTGAGAGTTCTATGTGGGGTTAGGTACGTGTTCATGGGCATGCGTCAAGAGGAAGATATCACTCAACCCATGGAGAGGATGACATTAAGTGGTGATCGTCAACAAGTTGATCAACTCAAAAAGCATAGAAGATGTACCAAGAGGGATCAGGTGATCCCATGGTATGGTAAGCATTGTCCATTGTGCTTTGCGTACTAACCCATGGTCTATGTGAGAGTTCTATGTGGGGTTAGGTACGTTCATGGGCATGCGTCAAGAGGAAGATATCACTCAACCCATGGAGAGGATGACATCAAGTGGTGTTCGTCAACAAGATTGCCGTGTGCAGGTTCAAGTGGAGCATCATGAAGAGATCAAGTGCTTGAATCTTGCCGTCCATTATGGTATCAATGGACTTGTGAAGATGTTCCAAAGAGTGACTCACCCATAGTGGATTATGGGGGAGCAATCAACTTGTCTTCATCGAGCGAACACAATTAAGAAAGGTGGTCCAACTTGAGGGAGTCAAGATCGTCATCATCTAGCTCAAGTGGACTTCATGCAAGGCAAAGGTTTGCCCTTGATAGGTTTTATATTTTACCGGTCTCATGGTGATAGTTTGGAGACCAGGTTATAGGATCGATAGTCGTAGTATCCAGGGGGCTCTCAAGTGAGTAGCTTGATCATATCATTCGTCGAGAGCTCAAACCTTTGCATCCTTGCATCATCTTTCTTGATTCTTATTTGTATTTTCTTTTGAGGTTTTATAGCTTGCGGTTATCTTCGTGACAAGCTCTAGTACTTCCAAAACGGATTTCATATGCCTCTTCTATTGCATTTTCGGTGTTGGAGGTTTTACCGGTATTATTCAAGGAAGGGTTCTCACCATTTTCTCTTCGGCCTTTTCTATTTTTCTTCTTATTGATATTTCTTTCAAGATTTTGTTAGCCCTTGTCACTAGCTTTCCAACAAACTTGGTTTCATCGAATTCGGAGTCCGTTTGCAAAAGTTGTGGCAGTTTTGGTGTTCTGGAAAGACTACAGCGGTACTACCGTGGACAGGAGCGGATGTAATTTTTTACTACCGCTCCAGAGCGGTACTATCGCGGCTACTACAGTGGTAGTACCGCTCCGGACCAAAAACTCATCATAGGTCCAGTCACTACAAGAAATATGTCCACTAGTGACCTTTTGTCAGTGACCCTGGAAGAATTGGTCATAGATCTATGACCATTTCAGACCAATTGGTCAAAAGCTGTTCGGGGGGCTCCAAACCCTAAACCATTGCGACCATTTTGGTCAGAAAGGTCGTAATTTCCTTACACGAAATGGTCACAAAGCAAACAGTGCTAATCCGCTGCCTTATTTCTAGTTGTTAATGACCAATATAGATGGTCATAGCCTTGTAGATTGTGGTGGGTTGTGATGACTAGGCGCCATCTCATCAGTTTTGCCTATGTGTCATGTCCATGTGGCAGTTTTTACCCTAGGTTGTGAAGCAACCTATATTTCTGTTATTCCAAAAATTCCCAAAAGATTCTCATAAATGTTTTGGATCATATCTTTATAAAATATGTCAAAAACATTCCTTGCCTAGTTCAAAAATAATTCGAAAATATTCATTTTCCTATTCTGTTCAGAGCAGCACTTTGTGAAGGAAGTACCACTTTGGCATGTCCAAATGGTATCCATTTTCTATAGTGCTTTCCTATGCCCAAATAACCATCCTCCACCAAATGCCAGCTCAATCCATTCATTATATTGAGCCCATCTTCAACATTTATATTTATGTCCAGTGTGGTACTTTGTAAAGCAAGTACCACCTAGGCTCCTCCTTTTGAGGTGAAAATTTGTGAAGACGGTCTTCTTAGTAACTGATCATCCTCAGCCAAAACTCACGCCGATTAGCCATGTGCATTTCCCATACCGCAAATCAAACACTTGGCTGCTTATTCATGTTTGAGCATCGATCGGTCTCCTCGTGAGAATCTTATGTTGTGATTTTCTTCCTAGCACCTACCTGGGGAGTGCCCAACCCACTATACATGCCTAGGCCGCCTAGAACACATGGCAACGCCACGGTCACGCGGTGACCACGCGGCGGGCATGCGAGCTTACGCGCTCTAGAGTTGGGGCCCTCGGCCACCGTCCAAACCTCGATGTCTCGCCATCAAACCATGTATTTCTGATTAAATAGATACTTATGTACCTAGAAATGATTTTTGGAAAAAATAAAGAGCAAACTATGAGGCAGCTATAGTTCAAATTTGACCCGTTTCTAGCTGAATCGACGGCAATTTGTCTTTTTCACCAGAGGTGGATCAAAACTTTTTTCACCCAACCAATTTGTCAATTGTGCATTATATATGGCCTAGTATTTTATAAAATTGATTTGGTCCATTTTTGCAACAATTATTTGGTAGTTCCTTCACAAAAAAAACTCCTTTTGGGCACTCGGAAAATGAAAAATGAATTTTCCGTGCAAAGAAAATGAAAACTTCCTTAGGCAACATTGTTTGGAATTCCAAGATGTAACCTTGTGCACAATATGAGATCATTTGAACAAACTATGTCATGAATGCGGCCATAAGATTGATCATTTCTGAGAACACTTTTTTAAAATAATTACCGTATTACAAGTTTATTATTTTTCCTGGAAACTTGGTCACATATAATGACACAATGCGAAGGTTTCCCAATTTTTTGAATTTATTTGAATTTTTTATACCCTTTTCAAAATGCGGTCAAAATGGCGGGAATGACCGTTCCCAGCTAGTGGTTGAATCTTGGAATTTTTTTGGTGTTTCTCTGATTAAATAGGTACTTATGTACCTAGAAATGATTTTTGGAAAATATAAATAGCAAACTACGAGGCACCTGTAGTTCAAATTTGACCCGCTTCCAGCTGAATCTGCGGGAATTTGTCTTTTTCACCAGAGGTGGATCAAAACTTTTGACACCCAGACATTTTGTCAATTGTGCATTAAATATGGCCTAGTATTTTAGAAAAATGATTTGGTCCAATTTTGCAACAAATATTTGGGAGGTCCTTCACAAAAAAACCTCCTTTTGGGCACTCGAAAAATGGAAAATGGTTTTTTCGTTCAAAGAAAATGAAAATTTTCTTAGGCAACATTGTTTGCCATTCTAAGATGCATCCTTGTAGATGTATAATTACACAATGCGAAGGTTTTTCATTTTTTTTGTGAATTTCCTATGCCGATTTCAAAATGTGATCAAATTTGCCCGCATGACCCTTCTTAGTTAGGTGGTTAATAATGCAAAACTATTGGTTTGTCTATGATGAAATAGCTACTTTTGTATCTAAAAATGATTTTTTAGAAAATAAATAGCAAACTATAAGATACCTCTAGTTCAAATTTGACTCGTTCCTTGCCAAATTGGCTGTTTCGCAAAATAACTAGAAAGATCAGAAATGCAATCCAATTGATGATCATCGATGAAAGGTGGTCTAACTTAAGTGAAAATTTTAGTGATGCCATTTTGAAAAATATTTTTGGTAGCTGCCTCACAAACCTCCCTTGTTTTTAACACTAAGAAGAGTAATTTTTAATAGCTCATTCTCAAACCAATCAGGACGCAGCACACGGATCACCCCACTTTATTCGATCTGAGCAGTCGGACTCCTACTGATCCAGCGTCTCTCCCTTACTCCCTCGACCCCCTCCTTCCCGAGAAACCCTAGGTCAAGCACTGTCGTCTCCCTCTTCCCGATCCAGACCCCTCCTGCGCCGTCCCTCTCCCCGATCCAGATCCATCCTCTTCTGTTGCCCTCCCCTCCGCTCCATCCTCCCCTTGGAAAAGATCCGGCGCGCACGTCCCACACATCGACCGCGCCCTCCCACCCACACATCACCGCCGCTACCCATCGTCCCGTCTGACCTCGCCACCGCCACCCGCCGCCCCCTCCCTCTCCTCCTCCCATCAGAAGAGAAGAGGGATCTCACGCCCATCCATGGCCACCCCCACACCGGCGGGGACAGGGTACTCGCAGGCGAGCTTCTACAGCTCGCTGGGGTCTTCGTGCTGTCCGTGCCGGGGCTCTGGTCGCTCATCAAGCCCCCTGCTCCGCCGCGTCCTCGCCTACCCGGCCCTCCGCACCACCGTGATCTCCGGCCCGGCCGCACCCCCCGACGTGCCCGCGGCCGCGGGCCCCCAACCACTGACGCCGTTGTTGTCCAGGTAGGCCCTTCCCCTCCTTCCTCGCCCAAATCCACCCGCTCCTCCTCTCCTTCTCCTCCTATCCGTTCCTTTACTGCAGGTCATCATGGTGTGGAGATGGCGATGACGGCAGGAGGGCGCCGACCTTGCACTGCTCGAGATGGATGAGGGTTGCGCCTAGCTTCGGCCCTGCTCTGCCCGAGGAGGAGGGGCAGGAGGAGAGGTTTCGTTCCATCGAGGTAGGCGCCGTCCGTTCCCTGTTCCCACATCCCTTGCCTGGTTCTTGTTCTTCTGTACTCATCGATGTGATGAGTCCTATTCGACGACTGCTCTTGATTTGTGCAATAGGAGGCTTTGTGCGGTTCTGTTGGCAGGTTTTCCTAATTCTAGATATAGTTTTCGCATGGTAAACTAACCGTGATTGGAACTGGGATGCAGTAAAATACTTTGTTTCCAAACGCACAAGATTCAACAAGATTTAACTTACTTTTCCAGTTAATTAAATGGAAATCTTGGATTTGTTAGAAAATCATGAATTATTTGCAGAAATCCATAGAAGTATTGTACTCCAGTGTGCATTACTTACATAAACTTGCTTGCAAGCTTATTTTCTGACTTGTATATTCTGAAACTGAAAAAGCTTAGTTAACTCTGTTAAGTTTCAGTAATATTCAGTGGAGTATTTACTGTAAATTTTGCACATCACAGTAATTTCACTTGCTGTTAACTGCTGTAGCATTAGGAGTAGTTTTACTACAGTACTGCTTGAACAGGGTGAATGGAGGGTGAGGAAGTTTTACTACAGAGTAGGATTGCACAGGGAGTAGTTAGGAGTAGTAGATGTTGATGATCATAGTCAGGAGTAGTTTTGCCTTTGGTGATCATCCAAAAATGTGATGTACTATTGTACTTTGAGTGAAAATGGAATGGTGCGATCCTGCACAACATGCTTTGAGTGAATGTTGAGTACTGTATGCACTTGTGTAGTAGATGTTGAGTAATGTATGCACTTGTGTAGTAGATATTTTATTCTGCGGAGGAATGAACGGTTGCGCCATTTTTGGCGTCGGGCCAGTTTCCATTTGAGTTGACAAGGATGTTGATGTAATCTGGTAGGAAGGTTGTCATTTTCATGTCCTGTGGAGGGCCATGTGGCGCTGATGTGATACATATACATGCTGACATTTCTTTCTTTGGTTGTTTCTATGAATAAAAATAGCCCGACATTCATTCTTTCTGCCCCATTTGTGCTCTGCTCACTCATTCTGCGGTCTGTGTCTTTTTTTGTCTCCCATTTTTGTGACCTTGAAGATCAGCTTGTTGCTATACCTGGCAGAGTGCTGGTGTGTGCTGATTTTGTTTTCTTGACATAAGTGCCAGCATTGTTTCCTTGGGAACAAAAGGCGCCATTTTCTCCAATGTTACAGATACAATTGCTACTTACTGAACTGCTTTGCACATTGCTGAAGTCTCCTTGTTTCAGAGATTTTTCTTAAATTGTCATATCGCAATTGTTCGGTTTGCTACGCGAATCAGTCGCAATGCCTGCTGAAGCTGAATTTCAACCAGCCACGGGATGAATTCTACACGATTGAAAATGTTTGTTTTTCCCAAAAATAATATTCATATTAGTACATACAGTACTCCCCCTGTACCGAAATACTTGTAGTTGGGGGAACTTGTACTAATTTCCCCCAACTACAAGTATTTGGATACAAAGGGAGTAGATTTTTTTGCTCAGCTTTTGGCCAAGAGTTGCGGCAACCAAACTTGCAATGATTTGTGGCTAAACAACCACTGACTGGCCCTTAATTGGCACCCTTTATCATGCTTTCATTCTGATTTGTACATCATCCTGGATGGTCTGCCCAAACGATGCTCATAGTGTTTCTGTTAGCGTTCGTTTCAAATCATTTTTTTATTTAAAGAACAACCAAGTGGCACAGTGGTTCTACTTCTCATAAATTGACAGAAAGGTTCTAGCATGTTTTCATTTGCAAGTAAAACTTGACCTTCTTTTAGTTGAGTGAATATGTTTCAGATATGGAACGTTTTACAGTACATTTCTTTCCTTCTAAATGTGAATTCATGTACATCATCAAGCATTTCACATTTGCTGTAACACTATGTAATGGTGTACTTCTTTTAGAAATTCTGCTCCTTACGTTTATAAATTCTACATATGGTTTCTCATCACTTGGTGTATATATAGCACATTTTGGGCAACAAATTATTCAGCGTTCTATGTTAAAGCTTTCAACCTTGAAATCACATATTTGTTTGGGCATGTGCTATATGTACCATTTTAGAAGTAGTCCACATATTTCTGTCCTGCTATAGTCTTTTTTAAACTTCTTATGAGACTGAAGTATTCATTCTGATTTCTGGTTTGTTGATTGTTGTAGATAGATGTATGAAACCTCTTAACTCTGGACGACAACAACTTGAGAAGGACCATCATCTCCCATCAAGTACGCCATTGAGGTAATTCACCAGTCCCTCCAGCACCAACTATCAATTTTCTCTAGTATGCTTATGTTTTTCATGCTGTTGTGGTAGCCCCATTGCTGTTGCGTTGAATCTCATGCCAGCGCTGGTGCGCCTGTGGCTTGATGTGCTGTGATCTTTATCTGTGTAGGTTTTGTTTGATGATATGCTTAGATTATGATCATAAGCATGGTGGTTTGATGATGCTGAGTCCAGCTGTTAAACCATGATATAGTTGCTGGAACTGAGCTTAATATTCATGTGTGTATGTGTGTGTGTGTCGAGTAAAGTTGTGGTTTGTGCTGCTCCTTTGTAACGTGATGAAACAAAGAATGTCCTTTACTCCTTTTTTGAATGGAATTTTCATAATATATTGGCTCCAGTTTTTCTAATTTTTATCAGCTGATTCATGTAACAGGGCGTCCGTGGAAGGACCAGTCCTGACTCTCCAGTGAGTCCGGCATTTGATCGCTATTGACGGAGCTACATGTAGAAGAAGAAAACACTTGTAGAGCTTGTAACTGATTCCCATAGTTGTAGAGCTTGTATCAACTAAGCTTTTATTACGTGTAACTTGTAGAACTTGTAAATGCTACAGCTTGTAGGACGTGTCATTTGTAGAGGTTGTAAATAAGCTTGTATATGCTACAGCTTGTAGGACGTGTCATTTGTAGAGCTTGTTATGAATCTGGCTATTGTTATTTAAAGTATTATGTGTGTTTTTTGCTTGCCAATTTAACTACTGGTTATTTCCTTATTGTCAAATTGAAATACGAAGAATCTGGGCCTAATAGCTAGGACCCACTTATCAGAACCTGACAAGTGGTACCTGTTTGACTAGTGGACCCATTTTATAAAAAAACTAAAACTGTTGGTACAAAAAGTCCATGACCCATGAAATAAAAAGGCCGAATTGTTGGGCTTGGCCCATGAAGTCTGACCAAAAATTGACAGGAAAAAACATATATAAAAGGCTGAATTAATGGGCTAGGCCCATGTAAAACACTCAATTGGACCGGGCTAAATCTTGTGCCACATCAGCTTGCCACGCTGGATGCCTACGTCGACTGGGGAGGTTGCTAGTGACCAAAACGCCACAGTGGACATATTTTGGTCATAAACGTCTTCGACCATTCCAGAAGAAAGGTCGCTATAGTCAGTTTACGACCGCTAGCTTTTGACCTTCTGTTTTTGGTCACAAAAAGGTCGCAAATGAAAAACCATGACCTTTCAGTGACCAATAGTGGTGGTCACAAGTTGACATATTTCTTGTAGTGAGCGGTGGTAGGCACGGATGTATTTTTTAGTACCGCTCGCAAGCAGTAGTACCGCTACCCTTTGCGGTAGTACCGCAATCCCTAGCGGTAGTACCGTGAGGACGAGCGGTAGTACCGCTCCGGCGGTTCTACTGGCCTTTTGCCTCCTCGCTGTTGTTTTTCAAAGGGCTTCTTCCGCCCTAGCGGTAGTACCGCTCTTTGCAGGCTGTGAGGATAACGGTTGGATTTTTCCCTCACCTATAAAAGGGGGTTTTCTTCCCCAATGATCCTTATCTCTTGAGCTCGTGTTCTTCCCCCATTGCTGACCTTCTTCGACCTTGATATTTCTCAATCCCTCCATATATTCTTGCTAGTTTTGGGGGGAAAAGAGAGAGGAGATCTAGATCCACATTTCCACCAATCACTTTCTCCTCTTTGTGAGGGGAACCCCTTGGATCTAGATCTTGGAGTTCTTGGTGTTCTCCTTCTTGTTCTTCCTCTCATTTTCCTCCCTAGCATTAGTTGCTTCGGTGGGATTTGGGAGAGAAGGACTTGAGCACTCCGTGTGCCCTTGCCATTGCATTTGGTGCATCGGTTTGAGTTCTCCACGATGATACGTGTAAGTTACAAGTTGAGAAGCTTATTACTCTTGGGTACTTGGTACCCTTGAGCTTGTTCCTCTTGGTTGCTTGGGTGCCCTAGACGGTTGGTGCTGTTCGGAGCTTAATCATTGTGGTGTAAAGCTCCGGGCAAGCTTCGGGATCTCCAATTAGGTTGTGGAGATCGCCCGAGCAATTTGACGGGTACCGGTGACCGCCCCCAAGGGTTGCCAAAGTGTACGGGTTTGGTGACCGCCCCCAAGGGTTGCCATTTGTATGGGTTCGGTGACCACCCTCAAGGGTCCCTTAGTGGAATCACGACATCTTGCATTGTGCGAGGGCCTAAGGAGATTACGGTGGCCCTAGTGGCTTCTTGGGGACACCGCTCCAAACGGAGATTAGCATCCGCACGGGTGTGAACTTTGGGTTATATCGTCGTCTCCGCGTGCCTCGGTTATCTCTTACCCGAGCCCTTTACTTATGCACTTTACTTTGTGATAGCCATATTGTTTCTTGTCATACATCTTGCTATCTCTTAGTAGTTTATCTTGCTTAGCATAAGTTGTTGATGCACATAGGTGAGCCTAGTTGTTGTAGGTTTTGTGGTTGACAAATTAACCGTTAGGTCCGCATTTGTTCAAGCCTAAACCGTAATTATTTTAAAAGCGCCCATTCAACCCCCCCTCTAGGCGACATCCACGATCTTTCAATTGGTATCAGAGCCTCGTCTCTCTTTATTAGACTTTACCGCCTAGAGAGTAAATATGTCGACTAGGGGATTAGGATTCTCTGACACTCTTAGTTTCGATGGCACAAATTTTGATGTTTGGGTAATTCGCATGCTTATTCTTTTTAGGGCCATGGACCCAAATTTAGAGCAAATTGTAGATATGGATTTTTCTCCTCCAAAGGATCCCCAAAGATTATCTTTAGAGGATGAGAAAAACTCTTATCTCAATGCTCAAGCTTCTAATGTGCTTTTCGATGCTTTGAGCAATGTAGTTATATTTCAACTCATGTCATTCCGGGATGCTCATGAGTTGTGGACGAAGCTTCAAGATAAATATGGTGTGTCCAAGATTTGTGGGGATGATTGTTCTCCCTCCACCTCCAGCCGTATAGTCTTCTCAACTTCTTCTACTTCACCTACATGTGGTTTGCCACAAGGTAATGATATGGTGAGTAGTGTTGGTCATTGCAATGATGATAGTATGCTTATTGTGGATGATCCTTCATCACTATATTATTGCAATGCTCCTTCTTTGGGATTTAACAGTTCGAGCACTCCAAATGTTTCACATGCTTGTGTTGATAGTCCTTGCATATCATGTAGAAATTTCTTGACTAAATCTCATGATGATATGCTTGCTATGTCTTGCTGCCATGATAAAAATGCATCTATTTCCTTGAATTGTTGTGCTAACAATGTAGAGGAAACCGAACACTCCATGGAACAAGATGTGGTGTTTAATGGTGCCTCAAGGGATCCTACATCATCATCTATTTCTTTTTGCCTTATGGCTAAGGAGTCAAAGGTATCTCCTACTTTGTACCCCAATATGTCTCTTGATGATGATGTTGATGCTAATGATGATGAGGATAATGATGAAGAGAATGATAATGTTGCCTCCTTAAAAACTAAGGGGGAAATGATCTTTAAAGCTCTTCATAAAAATAAAATTGCTCATTCCAACTTCATGGAAATAATGTCCATTGCCATTGATGGCAAGAAATACATTGAGGAGTTGGAATCTCATCTAGAGGAGCATGAGGTCACCATTGAGAAAATGGAAGCTCATGAGCATGATTATGCAAATGAGATCGCGGAGCTATCTCAAGCTCTTGAACATGAACAAACCACCTCCGAATCTCTTGAGGAGACTTTTGCTCTAGAATTATCTAGAGTGAGGGAATCTCATGATAGAGCTCTTGAGGTGGCCAATGATTTCAAAACTAAAAATGCTTAGCTTGAAGTTTCTCATGCTAGACTCCTTAAGGATTTTGAGCACCTCGAAAATGGCTCAAGGGTTATCAAGGGTGATCTCATCAAACTCACCGAGTCTAATGCCCAACTTGAAGCTTCTTATTTAAAAGAGCTTGCCAAGTTGTCCTCTCCTATTGTTGTAAATGATGATGCTTGTGCTACTAACTCTATTACTTGTGAAGCATCCATTTTGAAGGAGAATGTTGAGCTACGGGCTCAACTTGAGGTGCTATCTAGCAATTATGGAAAATTGGAAGAAAGTCATGAAAAGCTCTCAAGATCTCATGATGATCTTCTAGTATCCCATAATGTGCTAAAGATAGCTCATGAGGCCATGATTGCTAAGGTAACATCTAGTGAGCCTCATGTGGATACTAGCACTACTTCTAGTCAAAATAGTATATTGCCATGTGCTAGTCCTTGTAATTCATCTACTCACAATGTTGGTACATCTTGTGATGATTTGCTTTCCTTGCCTTGTTGCTCTAACGATGAAGCTTATACTTCCTCTAGTACTTGTGTTGAGACTAACCATGTAGAGGAAATCAAAGAGCTCAAGGCCCAAGTCACTTCTTTGAAGAAAGACTTGGAAAAGAGTCATGAAGGGAAATCCACACTCAACAATATCTTGAGTGTGCAAAAAAAACCCAATGACAAAGGTGGACTTGGATTCAACTCCAATAAGAAGAAGAAGTCCAAGAGAATCAAGAAGAAGGGCCAAGAACAAGTCAAGAATTCGGCCAAGATTATTTGCTTCAAGTGCAAAATTGAAGGGCATCATGTTAGATCTTGCCCATTGAAGAAGGCGGCCATTAGTGTCACGCAACAAGGGAAGAGGCCACAAGTTCAATCTCATGCTCAACCTCAAGTTGAAGAAAGGCCACTTCCCAAGAAGACTCAAGTTAATGCTTCTCTTGTTGTGAAATCAAGTGAAAAAAGTGAAGAGTAGACATTGCTACTTATGTCGTGAGAAAGGTCACATCACTTCTTAATGCACTAGTGGTAACTTATCCAACCCAATTATTATTGATAATATCTATTCTCTTGGGAAGGATAGGGTTGGCAATGTGTTTGCCAAGTTTGTTGGTACTCAAAGTGGTGTCAAGAAAAGAACCATTTGGGTAGCCAAGCCTATTGTGACTAACCTCTTAGGACCCAACTTGGTTGGGGACCACCAAGCTCAAATTTGATCAATAGGTGTTGTTGGAGGGCATTGGGGACTTGGCTACATTATAAAGAATTAAGGGGACTTCATTTCCTCTTGTCTCAAGCCAAGTCAATTGTATTATGAAGTTTCTATCTTATATCCAATGTGCCTCCTTGCGGTAACTTGTACTTTAATTGGTTACATTGAAAGTTACTTGCCCCCATGCATGTTTTGGTTTTGTTCCTTGCATGTGTTTGTATATGTTGTTCTTCCAACTTGCTTATCTTGAGCAATGAAGTATGTGTGTGTTGGTTTGCACATCATGTACGTGTGTGTTATGCGTTGAGCCTTTTTGCTTCTTGTTTGTATAATAGTTGGCTCATGTGAGAGATTAATGGAACATCCCATTTTGGGGGAGTGATGTGCTTTGTGCACCTCAGAATCCTATAAATGTGTGTACATGACGAATACCATCTAGTATTGATATTACAAGATTATCTAGTTTCTAGGTGGTATATCTCTCATGAGAAATTCAAATTATAAAAGTCCATTGACTATATCTCATTGGATCCTCTTATTGCCTATTGTTAAGTTTTCTTTGGTATCACATTATGGGGGAGTAATATGCTATGTGCATATTACAAGCCTAGAAAATGTGTACATTTGAGATATTGTCACTTAGAGTTGATGTTATTGATTATATTGTTCCTAGGTGACATGTTAGCTCTACAAGTGGCAATTTGCTTGTGTTTGTTGTGAAGATGATGTTGGATATCCTTGTTATCTACCACCGGGAATTATTCCCAAATACTTCTTGTCTTTTGACAATTGGTAGTCACTTATGTGTGGTAGAATTTATTGATCATCTTTACATTGGCTTTTGTTTTTATTTTCCTTTTCTCTTGCCAAGGATTGTGTCACTCCCGTTGTCTTCCATACCACTTGTGGATCTTGTTAATTTCTTGTTCTTGTCTAGTGTTTTCTAGATATAGTGAAAGTGGTGATCTCACCTTGTGCATTGTGCACTCAATTGCAATTTCTCTATAATGCACAGCTCGTGGGGGAGCTATCCTATTTTCTATAAAATGCTCATCTTGTGATCCTTCTCAAGTGTGTGTTGGTGGAAGGCAAGCCGTTTTCTTTTGGTACCTTGTGCCATCATGAAACTTTGTTGAGAGCTTGGTTTGTTTGGAACCATCCTCTCTTTGGGAGTTTGACATCTTTAATTTAGTGTGTATCAATGGATATCTCATTCCTTGATGTATATTTAATGATATCTTCCAAGTGATGATTTATCTATTTGGTATCCTTTTTCACTTGGCATTTCGTTTTCATTTGGTTTTGGTTCTTGAAAGTTTTGAGCATGCATGTTTACTTCATGTATTTTATTTGGCATGCTTTCTTTGTTTGACCCAATATATAGGGGAAACTCCGCCAGGTCTCAAATTGGATGAGATGTGCCTGATATTTATTTTAATATCTATATGCACATATTTATGTGGAGTTTGTCCTATGTATTGGTGTTTCTAACTATGTGGTCCCAATGAGTTTGGGTACCGTTTAGTTTGTCTTGTTCTTCTATGAACATTTGGAGGTGCATTGGATGCTCGGCTCACTCACAAGGAAGGTGTTTCCACCATGTGCTTATTCGAGTCAAGCTAGGATTATCAATGAACTAGCATCTACCTTCAATTGGTATCTACTACATCCTTCCAATGGTATCTCGGTAACAAGTATCATCATCTACTTCATGCACACATTTCTTGTATCAACCTTATGTAGGTTGTATCATGGCATGTATTCATTCTTTCTTGTGATACTTGTTTCCTTTCTCAAAGCATCCCAACAATGATCTCATGTTGCTAGTTGTGATGTCTTTGATGGTTGTGTGGTAGGAATTCATTTATATACAATAAGACCATATCTAGCCATGTGATATGCTTCGAAGCAAATATCTTATTGGTATATGTATGACTTCATTTTGGATATCTTATTCCTTTGTGTTGTAACTATGTCGGCTGTACATCCTTCTTTGTAGACATATATCATCATGATTTCGTCTACATAGAACCTTATACATCTGAGAGAAATTACATCTCTAGATGATATCCTTTCTTTCACGTCCACCTTGTCTTTCTTATATTATTTCTTTGGTGGCTCCGTGAAATCTTTTGTCTTGAGTGCGCGTCGTATGTCGTTGCATCTTGATGCACTCTTTTGTGGTGAAGATCTTTTTTCTCATGCTTGTCTTGACGAGGCCTTTGCCATCTTAATTGCTACCCCTCGTCTTGATGAGGCTTTCATTTTCTATCTTCATCATGGGTTGTCACAAGCATAGGTTCTATATATGCTTATTAGTGAGCTTGTGAACCCGTTTGCTAGTTGTGTGTTGGAATGACATGCCTTGCACCGTGTATCTCATTCTTTCAAGACTATATTGATGCTTAATGCTCATCCGTACATTAATCTTCTCAAGTGCATTGCCTTGACTCACACACATCGGTTTTGGTTGAGCCTATTCTTAGTTGCCTATGTTACATGTTGCTCAACCATGTGCTTGTTGCAAGTGCTAGGCTTTGTCTCCTATTTGCCCACTTGCACTGGTTGTGAGTTTCTATTGATTTTGGGGGAGCTATGATCCTATTTTTTGCACGTTGTATCTAATACAAATATTCTTATTTGTGCACCAATCATGGGGAGCTTCTCTAGTTTCTTTAGAACACTCCTCTTCTCATATCATATTTTCATTTATTCTTGTGGCTCATAGGATCCTTGGTCTAGTTGGTTCAATTGATATCCTTTGATTGCATGCTTCAATTGGTATATTTTGACTGCTTGATTGCTTGTGTCTCTCTTTGTTATGTCCTTGTGGCATATCTTTCTTTAGCAATCTCTGTGCCTCAATATAGTTTGTCTTCCTCCAAGTATTTACCTTTGGATATATGCATGACATTCCACTCTCTTGTTGATAAATATAGAATTTATGGAGAAACACAATTTATATTGGCCTTCTAGGCTTTTCGCCCATTTTGGCAATCGATGCCAGTGGGGGAGATGTTGGGGAACATAGTAATTTCAAAAATTTTGCTACGCACACGCAAGATCATGGTGATGCATAGCAATGAGAGGGGAGAGTGTTTTCCATGTACCCTCGTAGACCGAAAACGGAAGCGTTAGAACAACGCGGTTGATGTAGTCGTACGTCTTCACGGCCCGACCGATCAAGCATCGAAAACACGGCACCTCCGAGTTCTAGCACACGTTCAGCTCGATGACGTCCCTCGAACTCCGATCCAGCCGAGTGTCGATGGAGAGTTCCGTCAACACGATGGTGTGGTGACGATGATGATGTTCTACCGTCGCAGGGCTTTGCCTAAGCACCGCTACAATATTATCGAGGACTATGGCGGAGGGGGGCACCGCACACGGCTAAGAGATCAATGATCTGTTGTTGTGTCTAGAGGTGCCCCCCTGCCCCCGTATATAAAGGAGCAAGGGGGGAGGCGGCCGGCCTAGGAGGAGGGTGTGCCAAGGGGGGAGTCCTACTCCCATCGGGAGTAGGACTCCTCCTTTCCTTGTTGGAGTAGAAGAAGGGAAGGGAGAAGGAGAAGGAAGGAAGGGCCCCCCTCCCTAGTCCGATTCGGACTAGTCCATGGGGAGGGGTGCGGACACCCTTTGGGGCCTTTCTCTCCTTTCCCGTATGGCCCATTAAGGCCCAATACGAATTCCCGTAACTCTCCGGTACTCCGAAAAATACCCGAATCACTCGGAACCTTTCCGATGTCCGAATATAGTCGTCCAATATATCGATCTTTACATCTCGACCATTTCGAGACTCCTCGTCGTGTCCCCGATCTCATCCGGGACTCAGAACTCCTTTGGTACATCAAAACACATAACCTCATAATATAACCATCATCTAACTTTAAGCGTGCGGACCCTACGGGTTCGAGAACTATGTAGACATGACCGAGACATGTCTCCGGTCAATAACCAATAGCAGAACCTGGATGCTCATATTGGCTCCTACATATTCTACGAAGATCTTTATCGGTCAAACCGCATAACAACATACATTGTTCCTTTTGTCATCGGTATGTTACTTGCCCGAGATTCGATCGTCGGTATCTCAATACCTAGTTCAATCTCGTTACCGGCAAGTCTCTTTACTCATTATGTAATTCATCATTCCGCAACTAACTCGTTAGTCACATTGCTTGCAAGGATTATAGTGATGTGCATTACCGAGAGGGCCCAGAGATACCTCTCCGACAATCGGAGTGACAAATCCTAATCTTGAAATACGCCAACTCAACAAGTATCTTCGGAGACACCTGTAGAGCACCTTTATAATCACCCAATTACGTTGTGACGTTTGGTAGCACACAAAGTGTTCCTCCGGTAAACAGGAGTTGCATAATCTCATAGTCATAGTAACATGTATAAGTCATGAAGAAAGCAATCGCAACATACTAAACGATCAAGTGCTAAGCTAACGGAATGGGTCAAGTCAATCACATCATTCTCCTAATGATGTGATCCCGTTAATCAAATGACAACTCATGTCTATGGCTAGGAAACTTAACCATCTTTGATTCAACGAGCTAGTCAAGTAGAGGGATACTAGTGACATAATGTTTGTCTATGTATTCACACATGTACTAAGTTTCCGGTTAATACAATTCTAGCATGAATAATAAACATTTATCATGAAATAAGGAAATAAATAATAACTTTATTATTGCCTCTAGGGCATATTTCCTTCAGTCTCCCACTTGCACTAGAGTCAATAATCTAGTTCACATCACCATGTGATTTAACAACAATATTCACATTTGTATGTGATTAATACCCATAGTTCACATCGTCATGTGATCAACACCCAAAGGGTTTACTAGAGTCAATAATCTAGTTCACATCGCTATGTGATTAACACCCAAAGAGTACTAAGGTATGATCATGTTTTGCTCATGAGAAAAGTTTAGTCAACGGGTCTGTCATATTTAGAGCCGTATGTATTTTGCAAAATATTATATGTCTACAATGCTCTGCACTGAGCTACTCTAGCTAATTGCTCCCACTTTCAATATGTATCCAGATTGAGACTTAGAGTCATCTGGATCGGTGTAAAAGCTTGCACCGATGTAAATTTTTACGATGAACTCTTTTATCACCTCCATAATCGAGAAATATTTCCTTAGTCCTCACTAAGGATATTCTTGACCGCTGTCCAGTGATCTACTCCTAGATCAAAAAATTGTACTCCCTTGCCCAACTCAGAGCAAGGTATGCAATAGGTCTGGTACACATCATAGCATACTTTATAGAACCTATGACTGAGGCATAGGGAATGACTTTTCATTCTCTTTCTATTTTCTGCTATGGTCGGGTTTTGAGTCTTACTCAACTTCACACCTTGCAACACAGGCAAGAACTCCTTATTTGACTGTTCCATTTTGAACTAATTCTAAATCTTATCAAGGTATGTACTCAACGAAAAATATTTATCAAGCGTCTTGATCTATCTCTATAGATCTTGATGCTCAATGTGTAAGCAGCTTCACCGAGGTCTTTCTTTGAAAAACTCTTCTACAAGTATCCTTTTATGCTATCCAGAATTTCTATATCATTTCCAATCAACAATATGTCATCTACATATAGTTTTAGAAATGCTACAGAGCTCCCACTCACTTTCTTGTAAATACAGGCTTCTCCAAAAGTCTGTATAAAACCATATGCTTTGATCAACTCATCAAAGCATATATTCCAACTCCGAGATGCTTGCACAAGTCCATAGATGGATCGCTGGAGCTTGCACATTTTGTTAGCACCTTTAGGATTGACAAAACCTTCTAGTTGCATCATATACAACTCTTCTTTAAGAAAACCATTAAGGAATGCAGTTTTGACATCCATTTGCCGGATTTCATAAAATGGGGCAATTGCTAACATGATTCAGACAGACTTTAAGCATCGCTACAGTTGAGAAAATCTCATTGTAGTCAACACCTTGAACTTGTTGAAAACATTTTGCGACAATTTGAGCTTTGTATATAGTAATACTACTATCAATGCCCGTCTTCCTCTTGAAGATCCATTTATTTTCTATGGCTTGCCGATCATCGGGCAAGTCCACCAAAGTCCACACTTTGTTCTTATACATGGATCCCATCTCAGATTTCATGGCCTCAAACCATTTCGCGGAATATGGGCTCATCATCGCTTCCTCATAGTTCGTAGGTTTATCATGGTCTAGTAACATGACTTCCAGAATAGGATTACCGTACCACTCTGGTGCGGACTGTACTTTGGAAGACCTACGAAGTTCTGTAGTAACTTAATCTTAAGTTTCATGATCATCATCATTAGCTTCCTCACTAATTGGTGTAGGAATCACTGGAACTGATTTCTGTGATGAACTACTTTCCAATTTGGGAGAAGGTACAATTACCTTATCAAGCTCTAGTTTCCTCCCACTCACTTCTTTCAAGAGAAACTCCTTCTCTAGAAAGGATTCATTCTTAGCAACAAATATCTTGCCTTCAGATCTGTGATAGAAGGTGTACCCAATAGTTTCCTTTGGGTATTCTATGAAGACGCACTTCTTCGATTTGGGTTCGAGCTTATCAGGTTGAAACCTTTTCACATAAGCATCGCAGCCCCAAACTTTAAGAAACGACAACTTTGGTTTCTTGCCAAACCACAGTTCATAAGGCGTCATCTCAACGGATTTTGATGGTGCCCTATTTAAAGTGAATGCAGCTGTCTCTAATGCATAACCCCAAAATGATAGTGGTAAATCAGTAAGATACATCATAGATCGCACCATATCCAATAAAGTGCGGTTACGACGTCCGGACACACCATTACGATGTGGTATTCCATGTGGCGTGAGCTGTGAAACTATTTCACATTGTTTCTAAATGAAGGCCAAACTCGTAACTCAAATATTCTCCTCCATGATCAGATCATAGAAATTTTATTTTCTTGTTACGATAATTCTCCACTTCACTCTGAAATTTTTAAACTTTTCAAATGTTTCAGACTTTGTGTTTCATTAAGTAGATATACCCATATCTGCTCAAATCATCTGTGAAGGTTAGAAAATAACGATACTTGCCACGAGCATCAACACTCATTGGATCGCATACATCGGTATGTATTATTTCCAATAAATCAGTAGCTCGTTCCATTGTTCCGAAGAACGGAGTTTTAGTCATCTTGCCCAAAAGGCACGGTTCGCAAGCATCAAATGATTCATAATCAAGTGATTCCCAAAACCCATTAGCATGGAGTTTCTTCATGCGCTTTACACTGATATGACCCAAACGGCAGTGCCACAAATAATTTGCACTATCATTATCAACTTTGCATCTTTTGGCATCAATATTATGAATATGTGTATCACTACAATCGAGATCCAACAAACTATTTTTATTGGGTGTATGACCATCGAAGGCTTTATTCATGTAAATAGAATAACAATTATTCTCTGACTTTAAATGAATAACCATATTGCAATAAACACGATCAAATCATATTCATGCTCAACGCAAACGCCAAATAACATTTATTTAGGTTTAACACTAATCCCGAAAGTATAGGGAGTGTGCGATGATGATCACATTAATCTTGGAACCACTTCCAACATACATCGTCACTTCACCCTCAACTAGTCTCTGTTTATTCCGTATCTCCTATTTCGAGTTACTAATTTTTAGCAACCGAACAAGTATCAAATACTCAGGGGCTACTATAAACACTAGTAAGGTACACATCAATAACCTGTATATCAAATATATCCTTGTTCACTTTGCCATCCTACTTATCCACCAAATATTCAGGGTGTTTCCGCTTACAGTGACCATTTCCTTTGCAGTAGAAGCACTTAGTTTCAGGCTTTGGTCCAGCTTTGGGCTTCTTCACGGGAGTGACAACTTGCTTGCCATTCTACTTGAAGTTCCCTTTCTTTTCCTTTGCCCTTTTCTTGAAACTAGTGATCTTGTTTAATCATCAACAATTGATGCTTTTTCTTGATTTCTACCTTCGTTGATTTTAGCATCACGAAGAGCTCGGGAATAGTTTTCGTCATCCCTTGCATACTATAGTTCATAACGAAGTTCTAGTAACTTAGTGATGGTGACTAGAGAACTCTGTCAATCACTATCTTATCTGGAAGATTAACTCCCACTTGATTCAAGTGATTGTAGTACTCAGACAATCTAAGCACTTGCTCACTAGTTGAGCAATTCTCCTCCATCTTTTAGGCAAAGTATTTGTGAGAGATCTCTTACCTCCTGACACGGGCATGAGTCTGAAATATCAATTTCATCTCATGGAACATCTTATATGTCCCGTGACGTTTCAAAAACGTTTTTGTAGTCCTGGTTCTAAGCCATAAAGCATGGTGCACAAAACTATCAAGTAGTCATCATATTGAGCTAGCCAAACATTCATAACGTTTGCATCTGCTCCTGCAATTGGTCTGTCACCTAGCGGTGCATCAAAGACATAATTCTTCTGTGTAGTAATGAGGATAAACCTCAGATCACGGACCAAGTCCGCATCATTGCTACTAACATCTTTCAACTTAGTTTTCTCTAGGAACACATATAAAACATAGGGAAGCAACAACGCGAGCTATTGATCTACAACATAATTTGCAAAATACTACCAGGACTAAGTTCATGATAAATTAAAGTTCAATTATTCATATTACTTAAGAACTCCCACTTAGATAGACATCCCTCTAATCATCTAAGCGATCACGTGATCCAAATCAACTAAACCATGTCCGATCATCACGTGAGATGGAGTAGTTTTCAATGGTGAACATCACTATGTTGATCATATCTAATATATGATTCACGCTCGAACTTTCGGTCTCAGTGTTCCAAGGCCATATCTGTATATGCTAGGCTCGTCAAGTTTAACCTGAGTATTCTGCGTGTGCAACTGTTTTGCACCCGTTGTATTTGAACGTAGAGCCTATCACACCCGATCATCACGTGGTGTCTCAGCATGAAGAACTTTTGTAACGGTGCATACTCAGGTAGAACAGTTATACCTTGAAATTTAGTGAGAGATCATCTTATAATGCTATCGTCGAACAAAGCAAAAATAGATGTATAAAAGATAAACATCATATGCAATCAAAATATGTGACATGATATGGCCATGATCATCTTGCACCTTTGATCTCCATCTCCAAAGTACTGTCATGATATCCATCGTCACCGGCATGACACCATGATCTCCATCATCTTGATCTATATCAATGTGTCGTCACATGGTCGTCTCGCCAACTATTGCTCTTGCAACTATTGCTATCGCATAGCGATAAAGTAAAGCAATTATTTGGTGCTTGCATCTTATGCAATAAAGAGACAACCATAAGGTTTCTGCCAGTTGCCGATAACTTTAACAAAACATGATCATCTCATACAAAAACTTATATCTCATCACGTCTTGACCATATCACATCACAACATGCCCTGCAAAAACAAGTTAGACCTCCTCTACTTTGTTGTTGCAAGTTTTACGTGGCTGCTACGGGCTGAGCAAGAACCATTCTTAGCTACGCATCAAAACCACAACCATAGTTCGTCAAGTTAGTGTTGTTTTAACCTTCTCAAGGACCGGGCGTAGCCACACTCGGTTCAACTAAAGTTGGAGAAACTGACACCCGCTAGTCACATGTGTGCAAAGCACGGCGGTAAAACCAGTCTCGCGTAAGCGTACACATTATGTCGGTCCGGGCCGCTTCATCCAACAATACCACCGAACCAAAGTATGACATGCTGGTAAGCAGTATGACTTGTATCGCCCACAACTCACTTGTGTTCTACTCGTGCATATAAAATCTACGCATAAAACCAGGCTCGGATGTCACTGTTGGGAACGTAGTAATTTCAAAAAAAATCCTACGCACACGCAAGATCATGGTGATGCATAGCAACAAGAGGGGAGAGTGTTGTCCATGTACCCTCGTAGACCGAAAGTGGAAGCGTTAGAACAACACAGTTGATGTAGTCGTACGTCTTCACGGCCCGACCGATCAAGCACCAAAAACACGGCACCTCCGAGTTCTAGCACACGTTCAGCTCGATGACGTCCCTCGAACTCCGATCCAGCCGAGTGTCGAGTGAGAGTTCCGTCAGCACAACGGTGTGGTGACGATGATGATGTTCTACCGTCGCAGGGCTTCGCCTAAGCACCGCTACAATATTATCGAGGAGGACAATGGTGGAGGAGGGCACCGCACACGGCTAAGAGATCAATGATCTATTGTTGTGTCTAGAGGTGCTCCCCTGCCCCCGTATATAAAGGAGCAATGGGGGAGGCGGCCGGCCTAGGAGGAGGGCGTGCCAAGGGGGGAGTCCTACTCCCGGTACTTTCCTTGTTGGAGTAGGAGAAGGGAAGGGAGAAGGAGAAGGAAGGAAGGGGGCGCCCCCCTCCCTAGTCCAATTCGGACTAGTCCATGGGGAGGGGTGCGGACACCCTTTGGTGCCTTCCTCTCCTTTCCCGTATGGCCCATTAAGGCCCAATACGAATTCCCGTAACTCTCCGGTACTCCGAAAAATACCCGAATCACTCGGAACCTTTCCGATGTCCGAATATAGTCGTCCAATATATCGATCTTTATGTCTTGACCATTTCGAGACTCCTCATCATGTCCCCGATCTCATCCGGGACTCCGAACTCTTTCGGTACATCAAAACACATAAACTCATAATATAACCGTCATCTAACTTTAAGCGTGCGGACCCTACGGGTTCGAGAACTATGTAGACATGACCGAGACATGTCTCCGGTCAATAACCAATAGCGGAACCTGGATGCTCATATTGGCTCCTACATATTCTACGAAGATCTTTATCGGACAAACCGCATAAAAACATACATTGTTCCTTTTGTCATCGATATGTTATTTGCCCGAGATTCGATCGTCGGTATCTCAATACCTAGTTTCTAGGTGGTATATCTAGTATTGATATTACAAGATTATCTAGTTTCTAGGTGGTATATCTCTCATGAGAAATTCAATTTCTAAAAATCCATTGACTATCTCTCATTGGATCCTCTTATTGCCTATTGTCAAGTTTTCTTTGGTATCACATTATGGGGGAGTAATATGCTATGTGCATATTACAAGCCTAGAAAATGTGTACATTTGAGATATTATCAGTTAGAGTTGATATTATTGATTATATTGTTCCTAGGTAACATGTTAGCTCTACAAGTGGCAATTTGCTTGTGTTCGTTGTGAAGATGATGTTGGATATCCTTGTTATCTACCACCAGGAATTATTTCCAAATACTTCTTGTCTTTTGACAATTGGTAGTCACTTATGTGTGGTAGAATTTATTGATCATCTTTACATTGGCTTTTGTTTTTATTTTCCTTTTCTCTTGCCAAGGATTGTGTCACTCCCATTGTCTTCCATACCACTTGTGGATCTTGTTAATTTTTTGTTCTTGTCTAGTGTTTTCTAGATATAGTAAAAGTGGTGATCTCACCTTGCGCATTGTGTACTCAATTGCAATTTCTCTATAATGCACAACTTGTGGGGAGCTATCCTATTTTCTATAAAATGCTCCTCTTGTGATCCTTATCAAGTGTGTGTTGCTGGAAGGCAAGCCGTTTTTCTTTTGGTACCTTGTGCCATCATGAAACTTTGTTGGAGCTTGGTTTGTTCGGAACCATCCTCTCTTTGGGAGTTTGACATCTTTAATTTAGTGTGTATCAATGGATATCTCATTCCTTGATGTATCTTTAATGATATCTTCCAAGTGATGATTTATCTATTTGGTATCCTTTTTCACTTGGCATTTCGTTTTCATTTGGTTTCGGTTCTTGAAAGTTTTGAGCATGCATGTTTACTTCATGTATTTTATTTGGCATGCTTTCTCTCTTTGACCCAATATATAGGGGAAACACCACCAGGTCTCAAATTGGATGAGATGTGCATGATATTTATTTTCATATCTATATGCACATATTTATGTGGAGTTTGTCCTATGTATTGGTGTTTCTAACTATGTGGTCCCAATGAGTTTGGGTACCGTTTAGTTTGTCTTGTTCTTCTAGGAACATTTGGAGGTGCATTGGATGCTCGGCTCACTCAAGAGGAAGGTGTTTCCACCATGTGCTTATTGGAGTCAAGCTAGGATGATCAATGAACTACCATCTACCTTCAATTGGTATCTACTACATCCTTCCAATGGTATCTCGGTAACAAGTACCATCATTTACTTCATGCACACATTTCTTGCATCAACCTTGTGTAGGTTGGATCATGGCATGTATCCATTCTTTCTTGTGATACTTGTTTCCTTTCTCAAAGCATCCCAACAATGATCTCATGTTGCTAGTTGTGATGTCTTTGATGGTTGTGTGGTAGGAATTCATTATATACAATAAGATCATATCTAGCCATGTGCTATGTTTCCAAGCAAATATCTTATTGGTATATGTATGACTTCCTGTTGGATATCTTATTCCTTTGTGTTGTAACTATGTCGGGTGTACATCCTTCTTTGTAGACATATATCATCATGATTTCGTCTACCTAGAACCATATACATCCGAGAGAAACTACATCTCTAGATGATATCCTTTCTTTCACGTCCACATTGTCTTTCTTATGTTATTTCTTTGGTGGCTCCGTGAAAGCTTTTGTCTTGAGTGCGGGTCTTATCTCGTTGCATCTTGATGCACTCTTTTGTGGTGAAGATCTTTTTCCTCATGCTTGTCTTGACGAGGCCTTTGCCATCTTAATTGCTATCCCTCGTCTTGTTGAGGCTTTCATTTTCTATCTTCACCATGGGTTGTCACAATCATAGGTTCTTTATATGCTTATTAGTGAGCTTGTGAACCCGTTTGCTAGTTGTGTGTTGGAATGAAATGCCTTGCACCGTGTATCTCATTCTTTCAAGACTATATTGATGCTTAATGCTCATCCATACATTAGTCTTCTCAAGTGCATTGCCATGACTCACACACATCGGTTTTGGTTGAGCCTATTCTTAGTTGCCTTTGTTACATGTTGCTCAACCATGTGCTTATTGCAAGTGCTAGGCTTTGTCTCCTATTTGCCCACTTGCACTGGTTGTGAGTTTCTATTGATTTTGGGGGAGCTATGATCCTATTTTGTGCACGTTGTATCCAATACAAATATTCTTATTTGTGCACAAATCATGGGGAGCTTCTCTAGTTTCTTTAGAACACTCCTCTGCTCGTATCATATTTTCATTTATTTTTGTGGCTCATAGGATCTTTGGTCTAGTTGATTCAATTCATATTCTTTGATTGCATGCTTCAATTGGTATATTTTGACTGCTTGATTGCTTGTGTCTCTCTTTGTTATGTCCTTGTGGCATATCTTTCTTTAGCAATCTCTGTGCCTCAACATAGTTTGTCTTCCTCCAAGTATTTACCTTTGGATATGTGTATGGTATTCCACTCTCTTGTTGAGAAATACAGAATTTATGGAGGAACACAATTTATATTGGCCTTCTAGGCTTTTCGCCCATTTTGGAAATCGATGCCAATGGGGGAGATGTTGGGGAACGTAGTATTTTCAAAAAAATTCCTTCGCACACGCAAGATCATGGTGATGCATAGCAACAAGAGGGGAGAGTGTTGTCCATGTACCCTCGTAGACCGAAAGCGGAAGCGTTAGAACAACGTGGTTGATGTAGTCATACGTCTTCACGGCCCGACCGATCAAGCACCGAAAACACGGCACCTCCGAGTTCTAGCACACGTTCAGCTCAATGACGTCCCTCGAACTCTGATCTAGCCGAGTGTCGAGGGAGAGTTCCGTCAGCACGACGGTGTGGTGATGATGATGATGTTCTACCATCGCAGGGCTTCGCCTAAGCACCGCTACAATATTATCGAGGACTATGGTGGAGGGGGGCACCGCACACGGCTAAGAGATCAATGATCTGTTGTTGTGTCTAGAGGTGCCCCCTGCCCCCGTATATAAAGGAGAAAGGGGGGGAGGCGGCCGGCCTAGGAGGAGGGCGTGCCAAGGGGGGAGTCCTACTCTCATCGGGAGTAGGACTCCTCCTTTCCTTGTTGGAGTAGGAGAAGGGAAGGGAGAAGGAGAAGGAAGGAAGGGGGCGCCCCCCTCCCTAGTCCAATTCGGACTAGTCCATGGGGAGGGATGCGGCCACCTTGTGGGGCCTTTCTCTCCTTTCCCTATGGCCCATTAAGGCCCAATACGAATTCCCGTAACTCTCCGGTACTCCGAAAAATACCTGAATCACTCCGAACCTTTCCGATGTCCGAATATAGTCGTCCAATATATCGATCTTTACGTCTCGACCATTTCGAGACTCCTCGTCATGTCTCCGATCTCATCCGGGACTCCGTACTCCTTTGGTACATCAAAACACATAAACTCATAATATAACCGTCATCTAACTTTAAGCGTGCGGACCCTACGGGTTCGAGAACTATGTAGACATGACCGAGATATGTCTCTGGTCAATAACCAATAGCGGAACCTGGATGCTCATATTGGCTCCTACATATTCTACGAAGATCTTTATCGGTCAAACCGCATAACAACATACATTGTTCCTTTTGTCATCGGTATATTACTTGCCCGAGATTCGATCGTCGGTATCTCTATACCTAGTTCAATCTCGTTACCGACAAGTCTCTTTACTCATTATGTAATGCATCATCCTGCAACTAACTCATTAGTCACATTGCTTGCAAGGCTTATAGTGATGTGCATTACCGAGAGGGCCCAGAGATACCTCTCCGATAATCGGAGTGATAAATCCTAATCTCGAAATACGCAAACTCAACAAATACCTTCGGAGACACCTGTAGAGCACCTTTATAATCACCCAGTTACGTTGTGATGTTTGGTAGCACACAAAGTGTTCCTCCGGTAAACGGGAGTCGCATAATCTCATACTCATAGGAACATGTATAAGTCATGAAGAAAGCAATAGCAACATACTAAACGATCAAGTGCTAAGCTAACGGAATGGGTCAAGTCAATCACATTATTCTCCTAATGATGTGATCCCGTTAATCAAATGACAACTCATGTCTATGGCTAGGAAACTTAACCATCCTAGTGAAGTAGAGGCATACTAGTGACATAATGTTTGTCTATGTATTCACACATGTACTAAGTTTCCGGTTAATACAATTCTAGCATGATTAATAAACATTTATCATGAAATAAGGAAATAAATAATAACTTTATTATTGCCTCTAGGGCATATTTCCTCCAGAAGAAGTTTCAGAGAGTTTTGTGGAGAAGTTTAGAGAGTTGTCTCTGCTGGCTTTGGTTTGTTCCTAAGAGCAGTTGCATCTCTTACGCATGCATTATTGGTTGTTGCATTGCATGGTCATGCATAATTCTTTATATAAAATCTCTTGAAAGTGATTGTCATCAATTACCAAAATGGGGGAGATTGAAAGAACATGTGGTGCCCCCATGTTTGGTTTTGGTAGTTGATGACAATCTCTATGGACTAATGGTTATATTGAGTTATATTTGAAGGATTTGTCCATAGGTTTTTCTTGACGTCCATGTGTTGGTTTTAAGGAGTTTATGAGTTGACCAAGGTGCTATTAAGGAATTATCCAAAGATTGGTCATGTGAGTGTTGAGCTTATTGCAAGCATGTCTTGAAGAAGAAGATTGTGTGATCATTCATGTTTAAATTCAAGACATCATACAAATGAAGAGCGTTGGAAAGATTCAAGGTTAATCAAGACTAAGTCAAGAGTGAATCAAGTTGATCAACTCAAAAAGCGTAGAAGATGTACCAAGAGGGATCAAGTGATCCCATGGTATGGTAAGCATTGTCCATTGTGCTTTACGTACTAACCCATGGTCTATGTGAGAGTTCTATGTGGGGTTAGGTACGTGTTCATGGGCATGCGTCAAGAGGAAGATATCACTCAACCCATGGAGAGGATGACATCAAGTGGTGATCGTCAACAAGGTTATCAACTCAAAAAGCGTAGAAGATGTACCAAGAGGGATCAAGTGATCCCATGGTATGGTAAGCATTGTCCATTGTGCTTTGCGTACTAACCCATGGTCTATGTGAGAGTTCTATGTGGGGTTAGGTACGTGTTCATGGGCATGCGTCAAGAGGAAGATATCACTCATCCCATGGAGAGGATGACATCAAGTGGTGATCATCAACAAGATTGATGTGTGCAAGTTCAAGTGGAGCATCACAACGAGATCAAGTGCTTGAATCTTGCCGTCCATTATGGTATCAATGGACTTGTGAAGATGTTCGAAATTGTGGCTCACCCATAGTGGAGTATGGGGGAGCAATTAACTAGTCTTCATCGAGAGAACACAATCAAGAAAGGTGGTCCAACTTGAGGGAGTCAAGATCGTCATCATCTAGCTCAAGTGGACTTCGTGCAAGGCAAAGGTTTGCCCTTGATAGGTTTTATATTTTACCGGTCTCATGGTGATAGTTTGGAGACCGGGTTATAGGATCGATAGCCGTACTATCAAGGGGGGCTCTCAAGTGAGTAGCTTGATCGTATCATTCGTCGAGAGCTCAAACATTTGCATCCTTGCATCATCTTTCTTGATTATTAGTCTTTTCTTTCGAAGTTTTATAGCTTGTGGTTATGTTTGTGACAAGCTCTAGTACTTCGAAAACGGATTTCATATGCCTCTTCTATTGCGTTTTCGGTGTTGGAGGTTTTACCGGTCTTATTCGAGGAAGGGTTCTCACCATTTTCTCTTGGGCCTTTTATATTTTTCTTCTTATTGATATTTATTTCAAGATTGTGTTAGCCCTTGTTGCTAGCTTTCCAACGAACTTGGTTTCATCGAATTCGGAGTCCGTTTGCAAAAGTTGTGGCAGTTTTGGTGTTCTGAAAAGGCTGCAGCGGTATTACCGCGGACAGGAGCGGATGTAATTTTTTACTACCGCTGCAGAGTGGTACTACCATGGCTACTACAACGGTAATACCGCTCCGGACCAAAAACTCGTCATAGGTCTAGTGGTGGTAGGCACGGATGTATTTTTTTAGTACCGCTCGCAAGCAGTAGTACCGCTACCCTTTGCGGTAGTACCGCGATCCCTAGCGGTAGTACTGTGAGGACGAGCGGTAGTACTGCTCTGGTGGTTCTACTGGCCTTTTGCCTCCTCGCTGTTGTTTTTCAAAGGGCTTCTTCCGCCCTAGCGGTAGTGACACTCCTTGGAGCGGTAGTACCGCTCTGTGCGGGCCGTGAAGATAACAGATGGATTTTTTCCTCACCTATAAAAGGGGGTCTTCTTCCCCAATGGTCCTTATCTCTTGAGCTCGTGTTCTTCCCCCATTTTTGACCTTCTTCGAGCATGATATCTCTCAATCCCTCCATGGATTCTTGCTAGTTTTTGGGGGGAAAGAGAGAGGAGATCTAGATCCACATTTCCACCAATCACTTTCTCCTCTTTGTGAGGGGAACCCCTTGGATCTAGATCTTGGAGTTCTTGGTGTTCTCCTTCTTACTCTTCCTCTTATTTTCCTCCCTAGCATTAGTTGCTTTAGTGGGATTTGGGATAGAAGGACTTGGGCACTCCGTGTGCCCTTTCCATTGCATTTGGTGCATCGGTTTGAGTTCTCCACGGTGATACGTGGAAGTTACAAGTTGAGAAGCTTATCACTCTTGGGTGCTTGGTACCCTTGAGCTTGTTCCTCTTGGTTGCTTGGGTGCCCTAGACGGTTGGTGGTGTTCGGAGCTTAATCATTGTGGTGTCAAGCTCCGGGCAAGCGTCGGGGTCTCCAATTAGGTTGTGGAGATCGCCCCGAGCAATTTGACGGGTACCGATGACCGCCCCCAAGGGTTGCCAAAGTGTACGGGTTCGGTGACCGCCCCCAAGGGCTGCCATTTGTACGGGTTCGGTGCCGCCCTCAAGGGTCCCTTAGTGGAATCATGGCATCTTGCATTTTGCGAGGGCGTGAGGAGATTACGGTGGTCTTAGTGGCTTCTTGGGGAGCATTGTGCCTCCACACCACTCCAAACGGAGATTAGCATCCGCAAGGGTGTGAACTTCGGGTTATATCATCGTCTCCGCGTGCCTCGGTTATCTCTTACCCGAGCCCTTTACTTATGCACTTTACTTTGTGATAGCCATATTGTTTCTTGTCATATATCTTGCTATCTCTTAGTAGTTTATCTTGCTTAGCATAAGTTGTTGGTGCACATATGTGAGCCTAGTTGTTGTAGGTTTTGTGCTTGACAAGTTAACCGTTAGGTTAATTCCACATTTGTTCAAGCCTAAATCGTAATTATTTTAAAAGCGCCTATTCACCCCCCTCTAGGCGACATCCATGATCTTTCTGCCTAGGTATTTGATACTGGTTCTGTTGCTCATATTTGCAACTTGAAACAGGGGCTACAGATTAAATGGAGATTGGCTAAGGACGAGGTGATGATGCGCGTGGGAAATGGTTCCAAGGTCGATGTGATCGCCGTCGATATGCTAACTCTACATCTACCTTCGAGGTTAGTTTTATACCCGAATAATAGTTATTTGGTGCCAACGTTGAGCATGAACATTATATCTGGATCTTGTTTGACGCGAGATGGTTATTCATTTAAATCAAAGAATAATGGTTGTTCTATTTATATGAGTAATATCTTTTATGGCCATGCACCCTTGTTGACTGGTCTATTTTTGAATCTCGATCGTGATGATACACATGTTCATAATATTGAAGCCAAAAGATGCAAAGTTGATAATGATAGTGCAACTTATTTGTGGCACTGCCATTTGGGTCATATCAGTGTAAAGCGCATGAAGAAACTCCATGCTGATGGGTTTTGGGAATCACTTGATTATGAATCACTTGGTGCTTGCGAACCGTGCCTCATGGGCAAGATGACTGAAACTCCGTTCTTCGGAACAATGGAACAAGCTACTGACTTATTAGAAATAATACATACAGATGTATGCGGTCCAATGAGTGTTGAGGCTCGTGGCAGGTATTGTTATTTTCTTACCTTCACAGATGATTTGAGCAGCATGGTTATATCTACTTAATGAAGCATAAGTCTGGAAAATTTGAAAAGTTCGAAGAATTTCAAAGTGAAGTGGAAAATCATCGTAACAAGAAAATAAAGTTTCTACTATCTGATCATGGAGGTGAATATTTGAGTTATGAGTTTGGTCTTCATTTGAAACAATGTGGAATAGTTTCACAACTTACACCACCTGGGACACCACAGTGAAATGGTGTGTCCAAACATCGTAACCGTGCTTTATTGGATATGGTGTGATCTATGATGTCTCTTACTGATTTACCGCTATCGTTTTGGGGTTATACTTTAGAGACGGCTGCATTCACTTTAAATAGGGCACCATCAAAATCCGTTGAGATGACGCCTTATGAACTGTGGTTTGGCAAGAAACCAAAGTTTTCATTTCTTAAAGTTTGGGGCTGTGATGCTTATGTGAAAAAGCTTCAACCAGATAAGCTTGGACCCAAATCGGAGAAGTGCGTCTTCATAGGATACCCAAAGGAAACTGTTGGGTACACCTTCTATCACAGATCCAAAGGCAAGATATTCGTTGCTAAAAATGGATCCTTTCTAGAGAAGGAGTTTCTCTCGAAAGAAGTGAGTGGGAAGAAAGTAGAAATTGATGAGGTAATTGTACCTTCTACCTTATTGGAAAGTAGTTCATCATAGAAATCAGTTCCAGTGATTCCTACACCAATCAGTGAGGAAGCTAATGATGATGATCATGAAACTTCAGATCAAATTACTACAGAACCTCAGAGGTCTTCCAGAGTATGATCCGCACCAGAGTGGTACAGTAATCTTGTTCTGGAAGTCATGTTACTAGACCATGGTGAACCTACGAACTATGAGGAAGCGATGATGAGCCCAGGTTCCGCAAAATGGCTTGAGGCCATGAAATCTGAGATGGGATCCATGTATGAGAACAAAGTGTGGACTTTGGTGGATTTGCCCGATGATCGGCAAGCCATAGAAAATAAATGGATCTTCAAGAAGAAGACTGATGCTGACGGTAATGTTACCGTCTACAAAGCTCGACTTGTTGCAAATGGTTTTCGACAAGTTCAAGGAGTTGACTATGGTGAGACTTTCTCACCCGTAGCAATGTTTAAGTCTGTTTGAATCATGTTAGCAATTGCCGCATTTTATGATTATGATATTTGGCAGATGGATGTCAAAACTGCATTCCTGAATGGATTTCTGGAAGAAGAGTTGTATATGATGCAACCAGAAGGTTTTGTCGATCCAAAGGGTGGTAACAAAGTGTGCAAGCTCTTGCGATCCATTTATGGATTGGTGCAAGCCTCTCGAAGTTGGAATAAACGCTTTGATAGTGTGATCAAAGCATATGGTTTTATAGACTTTTGGAGAAGCCTGTATTTACAAGAAAGTGAGTGGGAGCTCTGTAGCATTTCTAATATTATATGTGGATGCCATATTGTTGATTGGAAATGATATAGAATTTCTGGATAGCATAAAGGGATACGTGAATAAGAGTTTTTCGATGAAAGACCTCGATGAAGTTGCTTACATATTGGGCATCAAGATCTATAGAGATAGATCAAGACGCTTAATTGGACTTTCACAAAGCACATACCTTGATAAAGTTTTGAAGAAGTTCAAAATGGATCAGTCAAAGAAAGTGTTCTTGCCTGTGTTACAAGGTGTGAAGTTGAGTCAGACTCAAAGCCAGACCACTATAGCAAATAGAGAGAGAATGAAAGTCATTCCCTATGCTTCAGCCATAGGTTCTATCATGTATGCACTGCTATGTACCAGACCTGATGTGTGCCTTGCTATAAGTATAACAGGGAGGTATCAAAGCAATCCCGTAGTGGAGCACTGGACAACGGTCAAGAACATCTTGAAATACCTGAAAAGTACTAAGGATATGTTTCTCGTTTATGGAGGTGACAAAGATCCCGTCGTAAATGGTTACGTCGATACAAGCTTTGACACTGATCCGGATGACTCTAAGTCACAATCTGGATACATATTTTATTGAATGGTGGAGCTGTCAGTTGGTGTAGTTCCAAGCAAAGCGTCATGGCAGGATCTACATGTGAAGCAAATGAAGGAGTCTGGATGAAGGAGTTCATATCTGATTAGGTGTCATACCTAGTGCATCGGGTGCAATGAAAATCTTTTGTGAAAATACTGGTGCAATTGCCTTGGCGAAGGAATCCAGATTTCACAAGAGAACCAAACACATCAAGAGACGCTTCAATTCCATCTGTCATCAAGTGTCAGAGGGAGACATAGAGATTTGCAAGATACATACGGATCTGAATGTTGCAGACCCTTGACTAAGCCTCTTCCACAAGCAAAACATGATCAACACCAAAACTCCATGGGTGTTAGAATCATTACTTTGTAATCCAGATTATTGACTCTAGTGCAAGTGGGAGACTAAAAGAAATATGCCCTAGAGTCAATAATAAAGTTATATTTTTTTCCCTTATTTCATGATAAATGTTTATTATTCATGCTAGAATTGTATTAACCGAAAACTTAGTTAATGTGTGAATACATAGACAAAACATATTGTCCCTAGTATGCCTCTACTTGACTAGCTCGTTGATCAAAGGTGGTTATGTTTCCTAACCATAGACATGTGTTGTCATTTGATGAACGGGATCACCTCATTAGGAGAATGATGTGATGGACATGACCCATCCCCTAGCTTAGCATTATGGTCATTACAGTTTCATTGCTACTGCTTTCTTCATGACTTATACATGTTCCTCAGACTATGAGATTATGTAACTCCCGAATACCGGAGGAACACCTTGTGTGCTATCAAACATCACAACATAATTGGGTGATCATAAAGATGCTCTATAGGTGCATCTAAAGGTGTTTTTTGGGTTGGCATAGATCGAGATTAGAATTTGTCACTCCGTGTTTTGGAGAGGTATCTCTGGGCCCTCTTGGTAATGCTCATCATTATAAGCCTTGCAAGCAATGTGACCAAAGAGTTAGTTGCGGGATGAAGTATTACGGAATGAGTAAAGAGACTTTCTGGTAACAAGATTGAACTAGGTATGATGATACCGACGATCGAATCTCGGGCAAGTAACATACCGATGACAAAGGGAACAACGTATGTTGTTATGTGGTTTGACCGATAGAGATCTTTGTAGAATATGTAGGGGCCAATATGAGCATCCAGGTTCTGCTATTGGTTATTGATCAGAGATGTGTCTCGACCATGTCTACATAGTTCTCGAACCCGTAGGGTCCGCACGCTTAACGTTCGATGACGATATGTATTATGAGTTATGTGTTTTTGATGACCGAAGTTTGTTCAAGTCCCAGATGAGATCACAGACATGATGAGAAGTCTCAAAATGGTCGAGACATAAAGATTGATATATTGGACCATGTTATTCGGACACCGGAAGAGTTCCGGGTGGTTTCGGGTAAAAACGGAGTGTCGGAGGGGTTACCGGAACCCCCCGGGGGAACTAATGGGCCACCATGGGCCTTAGTGGAGAGAGAAGAGGGCCGCAGGAGGGTTGGCCGCCCCCTTGGGTCCGAATTGGACTAGGGGAAGGGGGCAACGCCCCCTTTCTTACTCCCTCTCCCTCTAATTCCTTCCCCTCTCTTCCTTGGAGAGGAATCCTACTAGGACTAGGAAGTCCTAGTAGGACTCCTCCTCTTGGGGTGCACCATAGGGTCGGCTAGCCTCCCCCTCCCTCCTTTATATACGGGGGTAGGGGGCACCCTAGAACACACAAGTTTCTCTTAACCGTGTGCGGTGCCCCCCTCCACAGTTACACACCTCGATCATACCATCATAGTGCTTAGGCGAAGCCCTGCACCGGTAGCATCGTCATCACCGTCGCCATGCCGTCTTGCTGACGGAACTCACCCTCGTCCTCAACTGGTTCAAGAGAACGAGAGATGTCATCGAGCTGAATGTGTGCTGAACGCGGAGGTGTCGTACGTTCGGTACTTGGATCGGTTGGATCGCTAAGAAGTTCGACTACATCAACCGCGTTATTGAAACGCTTCCGCTTTCGGTCTACGAGGGTACGTAGACACACTCTCCCCTCTCGTTGCTATGCATCACCTAGATAGATCTTGCATGATGGTATGAATTTTTTTGAAATTACCGCGTCCCCCCAAAAAATTCTTGCAAGAGCTTCTAGACATCTATGATCTCCATGAGGGGTCTTGGGTGCTTGTAGGGGATTTTAACCTTCTTGTCAACTCCGGAGACAAGAACAATGATCTAATCAATCGAAGGATGATTTCAAGATTCCAATCTCGGCTAGACAGGATGGACCTCAAGGAGATTTACCTCAATGGAGGTAGGTACACATAGTCCAATGAGCGGGAAAATGCTACTTTGGAGAAGACTGGTCATGTTTTCACAATTATTTTCTCGGAGGAACTAAACCCATCTTGCTTCCTCTCGACCTTGGACACTGCAGTCTCTGACCATTGCCTGTTGTTATTTGACCTCAATGCGGAGTTCCAAGTGGGGAGGAGATTTAAATTCGAAGCTTTCTGGACAAAAAAGGATGACATTAAGGAGATCTTGGCAGCGGCATGTGACTCAATCCCATCAATAGGAAACCCTTTCAAAGTACTTGACAGCAAACTAAGAGCAACAATGTGAAGCTTATGGAGGTGGAGCGGTAAGTGGATAGGCAATATTAAGCTCCAATTGGTATTGCTCTGTAGGTTATCCAGAGGCTTGATGTGGCAGCGGAATAGCGGACATTATCCAGCGGTGTAATTGGGCTAAGGAGATTGCTAAAAGGAAGCTTTTGGGGTTGTCTTTTCTTGAGCGATTGATCTCTAGACAGCGATCAAGATTGCTATGGCTGCGGGAAGGCGATGCGAGCACCCAATCCTTTCATCTCCATGCTTGCCATAGGCAACAGCGAAAGACCATCACGGCCCTTGGATGTGGGGATACAATTCTACCGAGACACGATGAGATTGCGGCAGCAGTGGTGGTTACTTTGCGGAGGTTTTAGGGAGCACAGCTTGCGTTAGTTTTTCTCTTGAAGAGGAAAGGGTGATGCAGCAAAGTAGAGTAAGTATTTCCCTCGGCTTTTTAGAACCAAGGTATCAATCCAGTACGAGACACCGCAACAAGCCACCGAATACCTGCACAAACAAACACCAACTTGCACCCAACGCAATAAAGGGGTTGTCAATCCCTTCACAGTTTTTTGCGAAGTGAGATCTGATAGAGATGGATAAACGGTAAAGTATTATTTTTGGTATTTTTGGTTTATGGAAAGGAAAGTAAAAGATTGCAAAGAAGGTAAATAGAAAACTAAAATTGTAGATCGAAAACTTATATGATGGAAAATAGAAAATTATATGATGGAAAATAGAAACGGGGGCCACAGATTTCACTAGAGGCTTCTCCCAAGATAGAAATTATTACGATGGGTGAACAAATTACTGCCGAGCAATTGATAGAAAAGCACAAAGTTATGACGATATCCAAGGCAATGAGCATGAATATAGGCATCACATCTGTATCAAGTAGATCGAAATGATTCTGCATCTACTACTATTACTCCACACATCGACCGCTATCCATCATGCATCTAGAGTATTGAGTTCATAAGAACAGAGTAACGCATTAGGTAAGATGACATGATGTAGAGGAATTAACTCAAACAATATGATGAAAACCCCATCTTTTTTATCCTCGATGGCAACAATATAATACAATACGTGTCGATTCCCCTTCTGTTAGTAGGATCGAGCACCACAAGATTAAACCCAAAGCTAAACACTTCTCCCATTGCAAGAAAAACCAATCTAGTTGGCCAAACCAAATCGATAGTTCGAAGAGACTTGCAAAGATATCAAATCATGCATATAATAATTCACAGCGGATTCTAATAATATCCATAGATAAGCTGATCACAAATTCACAATTCATCGGATCTCGGCAAACACACCGCAAAAGAGTATTACATCGAATAGACCTCCAAGAACATCGAGGAGAACTTTGTATTGAGAATCAAAGAGAGAGAAGAAGTCATCTAGCTACTAGCTATGGACCCGTAGGTTTGTGGTAAACTACTCACGCTTCATCGGAGAGGCAATGGTGTTGATTTATAAGCCCCCCGTGACTGAATCCCCCGCTGGCAGGACGTCGAAAAAGGTCCCTAGATGGGATCTCATGGGTATAGAAGGTTGCGGCAGTGAAAAAGTGGTTTTGTGGCTCCCCTGGAAGTTTTTGGGATATTTGAGTATATATATGAGGAAGATCTAGGTCAGGGGGTCTCCGAGGGGCCCACAAGGTCGGGGGTGCGCCCTACCCCCCTGAGCGCGCCCTCCACCCTTGTGTCCGCCTTGTGGCTCTTCTTACTTGCACTCCAAGTCTCCAGGGTGTCTTCTGGTCCAAGAAAAATCATCGTAAAAGTTTTATTCCATTTGGACTCTGTTTGGTATTCCTTTTCTGCGAAACTCTAAAACAAGGAAAAAACAAAAACTGGCACTAGGCTCTAGGTTAATAGGTTAGTCCCAAAAATCATATAAAATAGCGTATTAATGCATATAAAACATCCAAATAGATAATATAATAGCATGGAACAATAAAAAATTATAGATACGTTGGAGACGTATCAAGCATCCCCAAGCTTAATTTCTACTCGTCCTTGAGTAGGTAAATGATAAAAACAGAATTTTTGATGTGGAATGCTACCTAACATATTTATCCATTTAATTCTCTTTATTATGGCATGAATGTTTAGATCCGTATGATTCAAAACAAAAGTTTAATTTTGACATACACTACAAAAAAAGACACATCCGTGACATTTTGGGCCGAACGAATTTTTTTCTGTCATACATATGACACTTCTATGACGATAATTGTGACAAAACCCGGTATCATCATAGATGTGGTGGGATCCTACTTCTATGACAAAAAAACATGACAGAAAATGGGCTTTTCGTCCTGGGCGGGCCGGAGACGCAGCTGCATGACATTCTTTGGGCCGTCCATGACGGAAAAACCCGTGGTAGAAGCGAGGGCGAGGAAATTTTCGGGGAGTTCCCGGTTACGGTGGGTGCTCGGGGGCTGAGCGATGCGCGTTTCTCTCGTACACATACGCGCGTGTGTGCGAGGCGTTGGCTCTAACTGAACCCGAGCGAGGCGTTGGGATCTAACTGAACCCGAGCGATTGCACTGGAGGCTACGCGTTACTGAACCTGAGCGATCGATTCCCCCGTGGCGTTGCCTCTGGATGAACAGGACCCCGATCGATCGAGCCGGTTGGAGCTGGATGAACAGGACCCCGTGGAGGGCTGGATGAACAGGACGACCCCGTGGAGGGCTGGATGAACAGTAGACGGTGGAGGGGTGGATGAACAGTAGCCCGTGGAGGGGTGGTTGAACAGGAGCCCGTGGAGAGGGGTGGTTGAACAGTAGCCAGTGGAGTAGCGCGCGGTGGAGGCTGGATGAACAGGAGCCCGTGGATGAACAGTCGTAGGTGGAGGCTGGAGGAGGACGACGGTGGATAAACAGTAGCCCATGGAGGCTGGAGGAGGTCGACGATGGAGATGAACAGTATCCCGTGGAGTCCCGTTTTGCGGTACGCCACACCCCTCCCGATGAACAGGACCCCCATTTCAACCGTAGCGCTCCAACACAAGTCTGTTTCATCCATTTTGCGGTACGCCACACCCCTCCCGATCAACAGGACCCCTGTTTCGACCGTAGGAGGTCTGTTTCGTCCATTTTGCGGTACGCCACACCCCTCCCGATCAACAGGACCCCCATTTCGATCGTAGGAGGTTCGTTTCCTCCGTTTTGCGGTACGCCAGACCCCTCCCGATGAACAGGATCCTTTTTTGAACGTGGCCGGTCGAACACAAGGCCGTTTCCTCCGTTCAGCGGTACGCCACGCCTCGTTTCCATCGCCTGTTCCGTCCAAGCCCTCCCAATGAACACGACCACGCATCCCATTCTGACCCAGCCGGTTGGCTCCCCATGAACACGAAGACGACGCTGTTTCTCCGTTCCGACCCAGCCAATGTACACGAGCCCTGGCCGTACGTATATATGCGCGAGTAGGCGTTCGAGACCCCGCCCGTATGTACACATACATGGCCGTATTTTCTTTCTTGCACCATGGCCGCTGTACGTACGTGTACATGCTATGTGCGCGCCTCTACTACGACACGTGCACGCCTATACTATGACACGTGCGCGCCTCTACATCCATCAGTATGTACATACACGTTCGCGACCAGAATGACAATGCTATGTACGCTTCGACCAGGTGGGTCCCGACTGTCAGGCACTTCCTTGCGTGCGAAGATGTAGCTGGTGGGTCCCTGCAGTCAGGGGGGCGAATCATTTTTTTGCCCGGACGCACTTCCTTGCGTGCGAAGGTGTGGCTGGTGGGTCCCGACAGTCAGGGGGGCGAATCGTTTTTTCGGACGCACTTCCTTGCGTGCGAAGATGTAGCTGGTGGGTCCCAGCAGTCAGGGGGGTGAATCGTTTTTTTTCGGATGCACTTCCTTGCCTGCGAAGATGTAGCTGGTGGGTCCCAGCAGTTAGGGGGCGAATCATTTTTTCACGAAATACGGTGGCCCGTCCGGTGGGTCCCTGCTGTCAGGTGGAGGAAAATTATTTTGCGCGTAATAAGGAGGCACTTCCGATGGTGTGGCGTACCCAGCTATCAGCTTCTCCTTGTACGGTCCACGTCCAATGGAAGTCGTTCCTTGACCATGTTGACCACGCCGCGCCGAGAGCACCACGGCAGTGGACGACGGCGAGGCCAAGGAAGGGGACGACGCGGAGCCGGGGAAGACGCGGTAGTGGATGCACACGCGGAGAGGAGTACGCGGGTTCACTGGTTCGGCTGCGCTGCCGTCGCCGCAGAATAACAGGGTGTGTGGGTGAGTGGAGGGATGGCCTGACCAGCGGTGGGAGTAGTAGGGGCGGTGAGGCCTCCGCGGCAGCATAGCCGGCCACGGGAGGCAGGAGCACGCGGCACGACCGGCGCTGCTTTGGACGGCTGGAACAAGAAGACCAGAGGTTCAAGAAGCATGATGGCCGTTGGATGGACATCGTACGGTCACTGCAGCTAGAATCGTTTATATTGACTAAGTTGACAAAGCCCTTGGTACATCAACTTAGTAGGTCCATAGGTCAGCTTCCGAAATGGTGCGCCCCAGATGTCAGGGGGAGGAATCATTTTTTGGGCGGGTGAAGCTAGAATATCCGAGATTGAAGAAGAAGCACGGCATCCGTTGGATGGATATCCAACGGCCACTGCTGCTAGAACCGTGTGTTGACTATAAGTTGACAAAGCCTTGCATACGCGTCAACTCTGTTTTTTTAGGGGACGCGTCAACTTAGTAAGGCCAGAAGTGTGTGGTAGAGAACTTATAGCCCATTTGAGATTTGTAAGAATGTGCAGCCCATTTTTGAATTCTAATGGAATTTACTACAGCCCATTTACAGTTTGTTAAAAGTACAGCCCATTTCAACCAACCGTTCAAAACAGAATTCAATAAAATTTCCCACATTTTGATGGGATCCGAAATATTTTTATCCCAAAATTTCTAGTCAGATTAAATACAATTTCAATATAAATTTATATTATGTAAAAATCCAATGAAACATTGCGCTCGCAACAATTAATGAAATTAAAATTTTCAATATCCAAAAATAATATTTTATAAAGTAATTACGTGTTTGGTGCATTTTTTTATAGTTACTGCCCAGTTTTTATAATTACATCCCATTTATTATTTCTTAAAGCCCATTTTCTTGTTAAGCCTAATGCATCCCTCCTAGGAAAGATTTGCAGCCCAGCGGGGCGGAGAATAACAACTTGACCTTGCCTGGGTATTCCTAAAAAAAGTATAGCTGGGCTAGCCATTTTCAGCTTGAAAAAAATTAATATCTGGGCTGGATATCTGGCCTGGGCTAGACGGGCCACAGCCCGCCCAGTTAATACCTGCAGCGATGTTTTCGTTGTTGTTCAGAGGAGAAAAATTAATATCTGGGCTAAACATCGAAAAACTCTGCATTGCTCACACCTCAAAAACACAAATACTGCTCGAGCTGCTTGGTCCCAGCTGTCGGCCGCTTCTTGTGCAATTCTCTCGTTTATTGACTACATAGGTTGACAATGGTGTGGGACCGTGATGTCAGGAAACCAGGAGGAAGCAAAATAAATTATAGTTTTATATATCTATATCTATATCTATACTTCTTATTATATATATTTATATTTATTTTTATTTTATTTTTTATTATATATAGTGTATTAGTTTTGAGATGGATCCAGAGCTTCAATCATAACCGTTGGTCTCCAAAATCCAAGTGCTAAGATCAGCCGGATTCGCCATGAACAGTAGACTGGTGTTGCCTCTGCTGTGTTCTAGAATATTCACGTGGCCCTTCCAGGAAAAAAGGCCCATATGCGATGCCTCATGGGCTATATTTTATGGCTTGAGCGCATGATGACTTAAGCCCAGATAAGAAGGTTTGGGAGGAGAATGGGAAGAAAAAATAATAGAGTAACATACAGTTTTTTAATGAACCTCCAGTGTTTTAGATGTGAATGTACACTTTTTTGTATGAATATTAAAAACAATTGTGGGTGGAATTCCCTTTATCAAAATCACTCCATTATATTTTTTTCGAGTCACACTCCAAAATCACTCCATTCTTTTAAGACATGCATTGCACGTGCATACATACTACTCCCTCCGTCCTAAAATAAGTGACTAAAAAATGACTCAACTTTGTACTAATGTTAGTACAAAGTTGAGTAAGTTTTGATTCACTTATTTTGGGACGGGGGGAGTAGTATATAATAAGGAGGCACTTGCGTATGTTAGGCTATGGCCCTGATGGGTCCCCATTGTCATCCTCTCCAAGTAAAGGAATCTCCTCGCCCACGTGCGCTTTCCGCCCGATACAGTCAGCGCCGCCCGCCCCGCTTCCCTGTGCAGGCGATTGCTCCGCCTTCAAACGACACAAGTGCCGTTCGTCCGTCCATCTGCCGCCCACATTAATGATATGCGGTTTCCGAGGCGGCTACTCCGGCGCCACACGCCCGTCCCTCCACCGCCCACTATTGCTATATAAACTGTTGCGCCGGCATAGCCACAGTCATCCGCATCTGTTCCCTTTCTCCTGTCCACACCACTACTGCCCACCATGGCTTCCTCGCGCTCCTGCGCTCTTCGGTACGGGCGGATGACGGACCACAAGGAGATGGAAGCCATTGCTGCCGATCGGCTGGCCGATAGGCAGCCGGAGGACGACGACATCCCAATGGAAAACATGGCAGTCGACGATCCGGCGCCAACCCCCTCCTCCGCGCCATCCTCACCGGTGCATTGCACCATGACCATCAGCGAGGCCCGTGCCCAATATATGGACACGATGAGGCAGATGCGTGAGGAGCAGTTCCAGGAGGCGCAGACCGACGCCGCCTACAACCACCATCTCCTCCAGGAGCACCTGCAGGCAGAGGAGTAGATCGCCGCGGAGAGGGTGGAGTAGGAGGCGCTGCTCGAATCATACTGCTCCGCTGGCAAGGGCCGCCTCGAGCGCTGGCGGTACCACATGCGGGTGGCAGAGGCTGCGGCAGCCAACAAAGAGGGCGATGAAGCGGATGAGGCGCTGTTTGGCGAGACCGAGGACGAGGCAGAGGACAATGCCGGCTCCGACGAGTCACCGCTTCGCTGGTGTCGACGAGGCCCTGCTCCGCCGAGGCCCCGTGGCACCAACAACGAGGCAGAGGACACCGCCGGCTCCGTCGAGGCCCCGCCCCGCCAACAACGAGGCAGAGGACATCGCCAGCTCAGCCGAGGCCCCAGCCTGCCGGCAACATGGGGGAGGATTTCCACCGCTCCGTCGAGGCGCCGCCTGCCGGCAACGAGACAGTGGACATCGCCGGCTCTGCCGAGGCCCTGCCCCGCTGCCAACGAGGTCGTGCCACACAGAAAACAAGGAAGAGTAGAACACGGTAGGTCGCCGCTGCTCGGGTCCAAGTAAGCCTACCGCTGCTACCCTCCGGTGGAAGCCAAGCTAGGCAGGTTGACCATTAATGGCCGGTCAGCTTTTTGGCGGTGATGTGGAGTCGGAGAGCTGCACTGGAGAAGAACGTTGCTTCTACTTAACTGCTGGTGCAGTTGGCTGACTGACACGTTGGCCCAACATGCCACATGTCAATTATGCAACTGCACCTTCAGTTAAGTCACTGAAGCTTCTGTTCGGCTCAGCGGGACACCGGTGGGTAGCTTCGGTTAATTAATTATACCTCCAGCGCACCCCTTTTTAGTTGAAGAATGTATGAAATGTAATGAAAAACGCATGTTTATATGAAATCCGACCGTGTATGAATGAATTTATTTCGATTAGTTTGAATTCCTGTATCACTGGCATTGGATGAACATGCAAAACAATACGTACTAGCATTATTCCCAGGGTGATCACCTCATTTGCAGCAGTTTCACATGTACTCCCTCCGGTCCTTTCTATACAAGTTTTGTCTGCAGTTTCACATGTACTCCCTCCGGTACTTTGACCAATCTTATACAAAAAAGTATGTACTTTCACAATGTGCGAAGTAAAAAGGAATAGAAGGAGTACAAAGAGTTTGAGCAGCTTTTTAGCATTTCTGTACATTGCAATCAAACACACAGGGCTGGCAATTCATAAAGATCATTCAAAACAATCGATGATTATGCATCTCAGCGACTCACATGTGACAAGCAATATTTACTTCACAACTAAAGAATAAAGAAAAAATTGATCGACCTTGCTGATAGCAAGGGCGTCCCATTCGAAAATATCAAACGCATGTCTTAAAATCAATGAGCAAAATTTGACAAGGTTGTCCCATTCCAAAATATCAAATGCCTACGATTGTGGAATGGGCAGGGTTTGCCATCAGTTCGGACATTGACATGGCACCTCGTGCTAAATAAACCAGCTGTTCTTTTTGTGCAGTTCCACCAAAATCAACCAAATTCGCGCGTAGCTTGTATGATTTCGCCCTTATATGTTGCAACGCCTTCTGAGCTGAAGTTAGTTTGGTCTTGTGGGGAGTAATGTAACCATCCTTCAACTGCTCCTTCTGATGAGAATCCTAGAACAACATTGTACTCGCGCATCACAGCAAAAAAATGGAGATTTGTCAGTCCTTCTGAGCTGAAGTTAGTTTGGTCTTGTGGGGAGTAATGTAACCATCCTTCAACTGCTCCTTCTGATGAGAAGATAGACAGGGCTTCTTCATCCTGGCATAATCGGAACTAGTCACTTCACGTACTCCATATTCTTCTTCAGAGGAAGATGATCCTGTTGTGCAAAGACAAGAGGACAACTAAATGCTAGCATCCCTATTTGCTCGAAAAAAAGGAAAGGAAATATTTAAAACAGCACAGATGAAGCACTTCTCAAGGACAATACCACTTTTTCATGACAGTATCTAAACAGTAGCACAACACCAATAGAGATGACAAAGCTCAATCATATGGATGAATTAGTGGGCGAGTACCAACCTTTGTCAGGAGGCTTATTGTGTAGAGCATACAGATCAAGCACTTCTCCGGAACCATCTGTTGCTATCTACTGTGGTGGCCATGCTTACTATATACTCCTCGATTAGTTTAATGTTTCCAACATCTTTTTGTGCAGTTCCACTAAAATATATGGTATCTTCAAAGAAGATCCCTGTTTGCACAAGTAGAGATAATTACGTATTACATTAAGAGTGTCATCAAATCAGTGGCAAAACAATTGCTCGTTCCAGCCATAGCAATAAATTAAGATGCAAAACTATATCATTACTTGTGTCATCACAGTTCCAGTGCTTCATTACAGCACCGGGAGTTGATTTTTGTTTTTCCGCTTGTTCTTCCCCTTCATCACTTGGTTCAATAACAGACAAGCTTCGCCTTCAATGTAAGATTTGGCATGTCAATTAGGGAGCACAAGTATAGCACTAAACAATGACATTAATTTTCTGATGAAAGCGGCAAAATACAGGCCAACAGTTGTGAAATATCCTTATCTTACCTCAATGGGATATTACGGTGCACATACAGATTGGAAGTCTTGTCTCCATTTGTGCAGTTCACTAAAATCAAGCAACATTATCATACAAGTAGCACAACATATGAAAGCACACTGCAGAATCATGTGAAAGAAGGCTAGTACTGACCTCTCATGATGCGGAATTCAAACAACTCACAAGAAGAAGATCTGAACCAAATTTGCCAACACGGATGGGAAGTAAGATCTCCTCTTGTGCAGTTCCACTAAGATCAAGCAATCAAGCAACGTTGTCGGTGTGACATTTTGGTTGAACTGCACAAAACACTCTTAAAACAAAAGTGTTTTGTGCAGTGCAACAAAAGGTCACAATGGCAACGAGGTGAAGTAGATAACCCTGTTTACACAGAGGTGCAAAGGAAACAATTAGTGGTCAATAACGGTGGATGACACAGAAGCCAACAAAAAGAAGCATCTACCTTATCTAAATGGGAAAGAAAGCGACAGTAGCATTTCTCAAACGGTGGCATTGATTAATATTAACATAGAGATTATATTAACAATAAAATTCGTTGAACATGTAATTTGCATTTAACTGTGGCATTGCATCAATTTTCCAGCGGCATTATTATAGGGTGTTTGTTTACAGGGACATTTTGGTGTAGGGACTAAAAAAACTCCGTGTCAGTCCCATCCAAACCGAACAGGAGGGACTTTTAGGGACTAAAAGTGGGCATTTGGGACTAAAAAAAGAAGACCCCGAGGGAGTCTTTTTGGGACTTTTTCCAACAGTTGCCCCTGCCACGCATCGCACCTTGTCTCTATTAGTTCATTACTAGGGGCAATATGGTCTTTTAGCATGTCATTTAATAACCTCTAGTCCATGTTTAGTCCCTGGAACCAAGCAGCTAGGGACTAGGGAGTTTTTAACCAAACAGGGCCTTAGATTAACAACAGCTAATGAGTTGCACAAGATAGTGGACGCACCAGCACCATGTGCATCTACCGATGTACTGTGGTCATGCACAGTCTGTTGCAACAAAGAACAAACAACCAAGGAGCATATTTGTGTTGGTCCCAGTTTTTTTATATTTAGACACCTTTCCCTATGTGAGCGCAACAAATCTAGTCCTGCTCAAACTCTACAGCCTTGTCCCCCAAAACAAAAGATCAGTTTGTTACAGATGTGCGTACTGCGTTTGTCATTGTTTTCCCTTTTCGACCAACGTAGGTGCTGGATAGCCAGTCTGTACTAGTACTTTCGCCCCTTCCTCTCCTCTTTGAACCACGTCCTAGATTTATGCGATACAACTTTCCCCACTACTTTCCCCCATTCCTTTCCTCTTTGAACCACGTCCTAGATTCATGCTATACAACTTTCCCCCTTCATTTCCTCTTTGAACCACGTCCTAGATTCATGCTATATACAACATTTCCCACTACTTTCCCCCACTCCTTTCCTCTTTGAACCACGTCCTAGATACATGGTATACATGCAGCTAGAGCAATGCACGTGGAGTAAGTAAATTATACCTTAAGGTTCTTGGGGCGTGGTTCGGTGGGCGACGGGACGACATCGAAGAAGAAGGGGTCGGAGGCCCTCCCGCGGCGCTGCTGGGTGAAAGTGAACAGCTGTGCCGGTAGTGGATTCCCTCCCTCGCCGATGGCGACAACGTTAAGCCTCCTTCCCTTCTCGGCGGACGGATCCTGCCGGCTCTTGAGCAGCAGTGAGGGGAGAGAGAGGCTAACGAAGTCTTGTTCAGATCTGGAGAGGTCGAGAGAGTTTGAAGAGAGCAACTACAAGTGCTGAGGCTCCATCGTGTATATATATACTGGAGAGAGAGTGTGAAGCATGCAAACCCTAGAAAACAAGTGCCGAGGCTGCAGCTTATATGTGATGAGGTGATTATACGATCATACGGTCACTACGAGATCGTATAGCTCCGTATCCATCCATTTTGACAAGTCAAAAAATCCTCCTGGCACAAATTATGCTCAAGTGTAGTTATCGAACCCGAGACCTCAAGTTTGATGAGCGAATAGGCTAACCAGCTACACAACCTCCCGTTATGTTCAACGAGAGGAAAATAACCTTTTATACATTCCTGCATTCGTGTGACAAGCATGTCGTGTTTTTTGTGTGTGTGTGTGGGAGTCATTGGGATTTCAATCATAATCGTGTCATGTGGCTTTGGTGGTAAGACTATCCACAGTGGTGCAGAAATAATGCAGCCTTAGTCACCTTACCTCTCTCCACGTAGTACGTTGGGTCCCACCAGTCAGAGGGTGAAACAAACAAATTAATAAGAAAAATTAAAAGCGCCAGCGGTGTATCTTACCTCACACATCTCGCTACTGCTCGGGAACACTGTCCAATTGATCCCTCTGTTCGCTCACGTACTATTTTAAGTGAATCCTTATTATAACATGCACACAATTTTGGGCACTTGTATTCAGCTTAAGTCAGTGTGCCACCGTATCTCGTATACTTACTACTCCGTCTGTCTAGGTGTAATAAGTCACGTTAGAAGGTGCAATGGGACCAAGGTGCGTGCGTGTGCGTGTGTGCGTGTGTGTGTGTGTGTTTAACAGCATGTGTGTGTTAGAGAGAGCGACAGATCGACCTACTCCTACAGAGAGATGGTGTGTAGTGTACGATTTTAGCCGCGAGAGTCGGTGCATCCTCTCGTTTGCGGGCGTGTCCGGTAGGGACATGCGGACAGCTGCCACGCCCGCTCCTGACCAGCCTGGCCCACCCAAAGCCCCTCCATTGCCCGCGCACGCTTCTCGCCCGAAACGGTCAGCGCCGCTCCAAAGAATCGGTGCCGCATTCATGCCCGGGCAGAGCAGACGCGACCTCTCACTGGCGCAAGAGTGATGGTTGCTTCGTCCGTCCAACTTACTGCTGGGTCTATGTGATTTGACGGCTCATTGGTCTTTATTACTGAGGTGGTAGGACTGCTGGATGTCCCACGCTTTCGGCGAAAGGAGGTACTCCCTCCGTCTAGGTGTGTAAGTCATGTCAAAAAAAAGAGACGAGGGGTGTGCATGCTTTTAATGACTTGAGACTACCAAACACGACATGCAGTGGTTAGTTCATTGCATGCAATGCTATTAATTAGCAAATAAACATTACTCTAAGGTCTTTCGTTTTCCCCTTCTCCTTGGTCACGGTGCACTAGCTAAGATGACTTACTCACCTAGACGGAGGGATGACTTATAGCGGAGGAGTGCAAGAGCAGTGAAAACACGCAGGCTCTACGCGTTGCCGCAGAACAACCATATATCTCTCCGTGCAAAATTATCGATTTCATAGAACTAAAAAAACTCTATAACCGCATGACAAATGTGGTAGCCAAACTAAATAAACTCCCACCATCATTTGGATCATCCCACGTAAGGAAAAAAGATCAGCCAACTCCTACTGCATAATGGGATTATATTTTTCTTTTTGACATGTTAATGGGACTTAAAAGCTCACTTACATGCATGCTACCGGTGCATGCTTGCATGCAGACATCTTGATGTGATTTAAAACCCACTCACATGCATGCCACAATATTTCTGCATGCTTGCGTGTGGCTTAGTGCGGAGCCTCTCAACGTCTAGATCAGATGGCTATTATGGATTGATTTAGTTCATCTAACGGCTACATTAATTTTGATGATGTGGCTCAAGGAGAGGATAGAGAATTCCTAGTAGTGGGGGCTAGCTATTACTAGTAGGTAAGTCTTTGTAGAGATTCCACTAGGTGAACTACATACGAAACAAAATGAATGAATCTACACTTAAAATGCATCTATATACATCCGCATGTGGTTCATGGTGAAATCTCTACAAAGACTTATATTTAGGAACGGAGGAAGTACTAGTATAGTACGTACTGTAATTTATCAGCGAGATAAATTTGTACAATGATATGAAGCTTCCAGCTTCTGTTACATGTATCTTGCGTCAAAGGTTGCCCGTTGCAACATTTCATCAAATACAAAGGAGACTAACACGCATGCTATTGCATCTCAATGATTGACAAATCATAGCCAATATGTACTCCCTCCGTTCCAAAATAAGTGTCTCAACTTTATGCAAACTTTAGTACAAAGTTGTACTACTACTAAAGTTGACACTTATTTTGGAACAGAGACAGCTAAAGAAAAAAAACGATCCATGCAGTCCCTAGCCCTTGAACCGTAAACCATAACCAGGCTTAAATTTGCTGGCAATGTGGAGCTACCCAAGAAATGAAGTTTGCAACCCTATGACCATCCGATCATTTTGTGCAGTTTCACCAAAATCGAGATGAGCATCCCTGTGGCAAAGAAATTGAAGAAGCATGATTAGAATAAGATTACTGGGACTAGTTAATTCACAAATACAGTATGTAGAAGCCAGTAGAGGTATGTGCGGGGCAAAGAAGTAGAGAAATATCCACAGTGAGTGATGTGGGCAGCTGGAGCAGTGGTGCAAGCCGGCTGTAAAGGGAGTTGTACCTGAGGGACGTAGCTCAACCTTGAGGAGGGCGGCGGGAGGCGGCAACTGCCCACGTCGCGGCAGTGAGCAAGGGACGAAGGCAACCTCACCGGCTTTGTGAGAGAACGGCGGGGACCCCTAATCGGGACATGCCGACAGTGGGTTTTCGCCATCGGCGACGGCGACTGCATCTACACTAAGCATCCACCCCTTCCCCCAGCGGACGTGATCCGCCGGGATGTTAGAGATGTGGCCACAGTCGTTTTGTGCGAGAGAGTGTGAAGAGAGCAACCCCAGCAAGCAACCGTGTAGGCTGGCCCGTCCTGACTATGTATAGTGGAGCGGTTTCCTTTTCTCTCCATATGAACCTATCATATTGCGTACGTGCCACTGAAGAAAAAAAACTTTATTTATAAATGACGTGGCACCTACTACTCGTTCTCCTATAACCTTGCGCTTGGCATCTCCAAAATATTAACCTTGCGATTGGCTCTTCGCCTCTTCGGGAAGTCGAGCAATAATGGTAGTGCAGTATATATCGTTCTGGCTATATGAGACCGAATGAATTGCTGCACGTCCACCACGTGGGCGAGGGTCGAGGGGCGAGGGAGAGTGCTACATACGGAGCAAAATGAGTGAATCTACACTCTAAAATACGTCTATATACATCAGTGTTTGGAGTATGTACTAGTAGTTCATATTGAAATCTACTAAAGGACATATATATTCCAAACAATATGATATAATCTCTATAACCAAGGTATTAGTAGGGACGAGGAGTAAACGGAGGGAGTAGTAATTTTTCTCCTCGTCCTGCGAGCCACCGCGCGCATGGGCGAGGGAGCGGGCATAAGGCTGAGCAAGCTTCACCTCATCGTGCGAGCCACCAAGCCCGTGGGCGGGGGAGACGGTGTACTAAGCAAGCTTCTCCTCATTCTGCGAGTTGACGGGACACATCAAAATTACTCCAGTGTATAGAGCCTTGCCTCTAAGGTAGGCCCCACATGGTTTGCCTCTTTTTTTAATTTAACATAACGCGTCAAGTCGCAGTTTGTTTGTTCACCCGTGGTAGACGATCCTCCCTCCACCAAGTGGACAACCAGTACACGTGCCAAATTACCACGTGGGCTGCCTTTTTTGTACAGAAATGAGCTCCACCGTGTACCCGCGCGGGCGTGGTTGGGAAAGAGACGGGAGTACGTGCGTCGTGCATGCACCTCTTCTCTTCGAGCACGTCCCCCACCTACGTGGGTGTGTGTGAGAGATACAAACCGCGTTCGTGAGTGTTTTTTGTTTTGGGGTGGGGGTGGGGTGGGTGGGGGTTGATTTCGTGAATTATTTGTGGGAATACGTGTCGATGACATCTCAAGCAAAATTTTGCATGCAATGTGTGTGAAATAGAGGCCTATACATATCATATATAGAGGGTCGGGCAATCCACGAGAAGAGAGGGAGGGGTCATAGCTATCGATAGAGTCGAAGAGAGGATCAAGTGGGTGGGTGCGAGATCGATGAAGAGAGCCATCGAAATTGTGTGTGTGTGCAAGTCAAAGATATAGGGCGATTGGCCTACCGGAACGTTAGAGGGCACATGTCAAGTTTGTGTGTGGCAGGGAGACATGACTAGAGCGCTCGATGTATCGGTGTGTGGGGGGGGAGGGGTGGGGGAGGGGTAGGCAGAGGCCTAACTATAGAGGTAGAACGACTCGTATATGTGTTGAGAAGGAGAGACCCAGCTATGTCTTGAGGGAGATCGGTCGACATCCATACATAACTGAAGGACGGGAAATATGATGGGACAGAGAGAGAGAGAGGAGAGAGAGAGAGGGAGGGAGAGGGGTAGAGTGCTGGATGGGTGATGGAGTTGCTTCTCGAAGATGGTGGGAGAGGCCTACTAGACAAACTGAGGGTGGAACTGCAATGTTATCAATAAGAGTGGGGATGTGTTTCTGTGTGTGCATGTGCGTGATAGATCTGTCGGGACGCATCCATGGATGATGAAGGGGAACCATGTGTTTGGTAAGCAAATCTAACTAGATCGGTAGATCAATTGTTGTTTGTCGGAGGAAGGGAGAGACACAACTAATGAGGTAGATCGATCGACGCGTGGGTAAAAACGAGTTATAAGGACCTAGCTAGCTATATGTATAGCGAGAGATCGGTCGGTGTACGTCCATTTGTTAGAGGCAAATAAGGCCCAGCGAGACGGATAGACAGAGAGAATGGAGCTAGGAGGTGGTGCGAGAGGCCCGGCTACTAGCTAGATAGGGGGAGGAGTGTGCGGTTGTGAGATCGATGAAAAGAGGGGCGAGAGTTTACACGTGTGTGTGACCGTATGAGAGACACGAGGCAAGGACACATAAAGGAGGAGATTGAAGGTGTGTGTGTATGTTGTAGGAAGGCATCACTGGAGAGGTTTATCGATCGGTGTGTGTCGGAAAGGAGTTGTGGAGACTCTGGGAGAACGACCTAAAGAAAAAAATGAATGTGCCCGGTGGATAAAATGCCGAGGGAGGGGGAGGGCGAGGAGGGCGTGTGCATGCACGAGAGAAAGTTAGTGGTAGCTACAAAGGTTAGAGGATTGTGTGGGTGTAAGAGACTAACAAAGATCATAATTTGATATGAAAGCGGATTCATATATTTGAATAGGAGATCATAGTGTTTTAAACATATGCATGCATGAATATAGCGGTGATACACGTGTGTGCACATGTTATACCATGATGTGATAATGCATGGCGTTTGCAACTCACAGCTAAATGCCGAACAATCTAAACCATACTATACATCAAACAATCTCACATTTTATTTGAATTTGTGATAATGTGTGGCGTTTGCAGCTTACAACTAAATATCGAACAATCTAAACAATACTATATATCGAACATTCTCACATTTTATTTGAATTTGTGGTAATGTGTGGTGTTTGCAACTCACATCTAAATACTTGTAGGCGTAGGGGGCGGGGCACATAATGTGATAAACACATTATACATATGAGACATGGTTTAGATTATGAAGATCTAGCTAGAGCTAGAAATGTAGTGTGATTTGAAATCAAAATAAAGTGGATTCAAAAAATCGAGTTCGAGTTCATATAGTACACATAGTTCATATGTAACTCGAGACTAATCATGTGGTGTGCTGTGAAGATAATACACAAACGATGGTTTAACTTGACAATAATGATGATTGTAGATCTTATTAAAACAGAGAAACGAATTCAAATGCTTTGACTTCACAACAATCATTACTGTAGATCTTATTCAAATAGAGAAACGAATTCAAATTTAGTTCATATTGAAGCGGTAGTATATACGTTTGGAATGCACTAAAACGTTCATTTGAGTAGTAGGTTGCATGCATTATACACGTAGCGAAATATTTTAATTGAACATAACATGAATTCAAAGTTTTGAGTGACATTTGTAGTGCGCATTGATTTGGTACAGTACACGTTAGGCTTGTCCGAAATTTCAACCCGCGCCTTGTTAGCCCGAAATATTTAAGATATATCTTTGTCTCGTCATGCTCCGAGAACTTCCTCCATCTCAACCCGCGCCTTGCTATTCCAAAATTACAACGCGCGTGAAAACTCCCACCTCCCGTGAAATCCCGACATGCGAAATGCCCGTGGTACCCCTGAACCGAAAGAAGCGCCTCAAATCGGTGGGGGTACTTTCGTAACTTACCCCACATTTCGGACAAGCGCGTCCCTAAGCCATGGTTCCCCATTGCCATCCCATCCGCCCACCCATTCGTACACCGAGGCCGCGAAAACCCGCGACGAAGCCCCACACCCTGCTCCCTCCGCCACCCAGTCGGAGCCTCTTCCCCGATGATGTTGTCCACTGCAACACCTCTACGTCCCTCATCCACCGTACCGGATGAGGATCCATCGTCGATCTCATGGTCCCGCCGGTTCAGCCACCCCGTCCTCCACCTCCAAGGAGCTGCCCCGATGTTCCCCTCTACTTTTGCGCCACCTCCATTCCCACACCGCCGTCTTCACCTGCACCACCGGAAGAGCATCATCATCGTCGTTTCCTCGGATGAAGCTGCGGCCTAATCGGCGCCACCAAAGAGGTTGTACACTAATCGCCGCATTTTCTTATTGATTTGATCTCATGGTGCTGCCGGCGCTCGGTCCCGAGCCGACACGACACGGCTCCATGCACGGCAGCGTCGCTGGCCACTTCTTCCATGGCGTCGCTCCCTCGGCAGTGACGTCCACATCAGTAGGAGCTCGCCGGGGTGAAGGAAGAACCAGCCGTAGCGGGGAGGGGGCTCGCCGGAGAGGTACCCCACTATCTATCTTAGGTTTCAGGGTGGGGGCGGTGGTCGCCGGTGGTGGCTGGGCGGTGGCGTGGGGATCGCTGAAGAAAAAGCTCGGCACGGGGGGCCCTAGAGGGATGGCCGGGGCGGCAGCGGACCGGCGGTGGGGAGTGTTTTCGGGGCGGGCGGGGTGGCACACCGCCGGTCGCGGGCGGCGGGGGGCTGCTGTTTGGCCTGTGGTGGCTGGCGGCTCAGGGGGGTGGAGGTTGAAGATGAACTGCAGACCCTTGATTTTGTATCCAACGGTTGCAAAATCGACTGACCAGAGATGAAAAATTCAGTCGACCGACGTGTAGCCTCACCTTGCTAGTGCGTTCAGTTTCGACAGCAAAATTCAGTTTCGACAGCAAAATTCAGTTTCGATAGCAAAATTCAGTTTCGACAGTTAAGTTCAGTTTTGACAGTTAAGTTCAGTTTCGACAGTTAAATTCAGTTTCGACAGTTAAGTTCAGAGATGAGCGGTTGATGTATTTTACATCTAGCACTTTGTGGTTATGTATTTTACGTCATGTATTGGAGATGCTATTAGAATTCCACTCAGGTTAACGTTGTTTGTTGTCTCTCTTGTCCTGCTTCAGCCTCGACGTCGTACAACTCACCGGAGCTGCTCCAACGACGAAACCCTCCATCACAGCAGAGCAGTACCTCGGGCTCCATCTCCAGACGCCTAAGATCTTCTTCGCCTCCTCCGACAGCAAAGTCAGCCGGAGCATCCTCACCGGACAACCCAATCACGCTGAGATCGACATGGCTTCGCCAAAGAGGTTGTACACTTGTTGCATCTCTTTTTTACTCTACATGTTATATATATTGTCCACTGAGCACACGGATTTGTTCCTTTAGTGTCTCCTTGAAAGAAAAAACGTAGGAATTTTAATTTTCACTTGTCCTCCTTTTCAAATTCCTATTCATGAAGCACAAGACTAAGATATAGTAGCATAATAGCATTATAACCGTACATTTTCTTGTGGTTTGACTTAATCTCACCATGCTTCTTTGCATCCTGTGATCTTCCAATTGTTGTGAATCAAACACCCAGATTGGCAGAAATCCTGTGTTTTTAAATTCTCTGTTTTGCACGTGCATTCCTATCCTATTCCTGTCTATTTCCTATCCCTGCATTGTTGGAATCCTCCAACTCAAACGAGCCCTTACAGAATTACTTCTCTTACAGATAGTTGTCAAAGAAAACCTTGCGTGGTTTGTCCCGCTCCTGCTGCGCCGTCGTCCACCCCAGCTCAGCTGCTCCAACGACAGAAGGGTCCAGCACAGCAGGGATCCGGCCTCCAGACTGTCTTTCGCCGCCTCAGATCTTCTTCCCCGCCGCCGGCAGCCATGAAAACTGCATTACCATCATCAACCGAGCAGATGACCTCGAGGACTACACGGGTCCGCAAGAGAGGTCGCACTCTTTCGTGTCTGCTTACGTTATGCATCGCTTAATATTACATGCTACTTTATCGTCCTGTTCACCGATTAGACTCTGAGTCAGCTCCAAACTAATGGTCAAACTTGAGTTTTTAAATGGTTGTGGGGTACATATCGGGGCCGCAATCAATAGTATCTATCTACTACCTGGTTAATCTCCGGTGTCTACTATGAGTTTCATGTTGGGTGGGAAACAAACAGTAAAGAAGCCATTATCTGTATTTTTTAACTGAAGCCATTATCTGCCTGCTATTATTGGTTTTGGGTCTATCCACAGGTTGCTACCATCACTCTGGATTTCTGCATGCACTCCTTACATAATCTCACTATGTTTTATTCCTATGCATGACAGTTATTGTAAACAATGGAACTGAACATGTAGAGCAAAAGAGACGAGCCTTGCGTAGCAATAAAATTTCATGCAGACGTCGCTCCATGGTAGGCGCAAAGGCAGCCCCCCTCCACGCATTTCGGATTGTAATCGAGAGGAAGATATCTGTTCTGAGGGGGATTCAGAAGGAGAAGACAATTCCTATTTACCCCCTGAGGTCTTCGCTCTGACTTGCATGCTGATGTTGGTTATATCATGCATATGGTGTCTTGCATTGCTTACTTTATATATCAAATATGTCATCTGCTTAGTTTAGACATCCTTTGTGCGAATGCCATCTGTTTAGTTTATTCATCGTTTATGTGAATTATGCAACGCCATCTTGTTTAGCCAGGCATCATATATGTGAATTTTGCAATGCCATCCTGCTTAGCCAGTCATCTTATATGTAAATTATATCAGGCCATCCTTTTTTCGTTACATATTACATTTGTCAACAATGTTAGTACATTCAACTGCTCTTCGTGTGCATCAGCCATTTGACACGGTGATGGCAAATTCTGGAGTGAAAACAAGGTCTTCAGAGCAGACTATGCTATCTGACGAAGCGCATATCTCGCTGGTTACGGATAGCTCCTCAGAGGAGGATTCAGAGACAGATGACCAGTCCTATCCCCCCCCCGAGGTGTATGCTCTAACTTGGCAGGGTTATGTTGCTCATATCGTGCGTATGGTGTCTCGGATTGCTATGTCATTTGATTAGTTTAGACATGCTTTGTGTGAATGCCACCTGTTCAGTGTCTAATTACCATATATGTGAATTATGCATTGCCATCTTGTTGCAAGACATTATATATGTGAATTATACAATGCTATCTTGTTGCAAAGGCATTATATATGTGAATTATGCAATGCCATGCTGTTTAGCCAATCATCATGTATGTGAATTATATCATGCTATCATTTTTTTGTATTACGTGTTCCATTTGTCGACAACGTTTGTATATTCAACTACTCTTCCTGTGCATCAGCCATTTGAAGCGGTGATGGAAGTATCTGGAGTGAAAACAAGGTATTCAGAGCAGACAATGCTACCTGCTGAAGCAGACATCTTGCTGGATACAGAGAGCTCCTCAGAGGAGGATTCAGAGACTGATGACCAGTCCTATCTCCCCCCTGAGGTCTATGCTCAAACTTGGCAGGGTTATATTACCCATGTCATGCATGTTGTCTTGCATTGCTTAGTTTTTACATCATATATGGATTGCCATCTGCTTACTTGCTTACTATATAAATCATATATTTGAATTATCATGCCATCATGTTTACATAGTACATACACATCATCTATCTGAATTATGGCATGGCAACCCATTTAATAAAGACATCATATAGTTATATCATCTCATCCTGTTTAGTGTTTACAGTCATCATATTTTGAATTATGGCATTCTATCCGTGAATGTATGTGAATTATGGCATGCCAACCTATTTAATAAACACATTATATAGTTATATCATGTCATCCTGTTTACATAGTCTCATATTTTGAACTATGTCTTTCCATCTTTTTTAGTTAGCCATCATAATGTGAAATTGTGTCATGCTATCCTGTTTAGTTAGCCATCATATATGTGAAATTGTGTCATGCTATCCTGTTTGGTTAGACAACATAAATATGAATTATTTCATGCCCTCTTTTATTCCCCACTATCCATTGCACCTGTCTATCATACAATGTCTATACTTTCAATTACTTTTCTTGTTTATCAGCCATTTGAATTGGAGAGGGTGATGGCAGTATCTAAGGGAGTAACAACACGGTCTTCAGAAAAGATAGTGCTACCAGTTGATGCAGATAGAACCACGGTTGTACTTGCCCAAGGACCAGATCCACCACACATAACCCAGACTCTCACAGATTGTACCCCTACCCAGTTGGACAGAGAACCAGCTACACCCCTTCTAACCCCAACCCCGGCAGATAGTAACCCAGTTCCAGTTGACACAACACCGTCTCCACCACAGAGCACCCAAACACGAGCAGTTAGTAAGGGAACTGCAGTGCCCAAAGCACGAGGACCACCACTCCGAATCCCAACTCAACGCTTAAAGGAGAAGAAGATTTGTTCTCAGGTCAGGTTCTGTAGCTATGGTTCATACTCCTTTGCCCTTGCATTACTGTATTTACTCATACCAACTATTTTCAAATTTGAAGGATGGAATTGAAACTCCAATGGTGCAACAGGTATGTTTTAAACCTGTTTCTTTAACTGGTTTGCTGTTGTAACCTGCTCTATGTTGATTTCAGTTTCAATTGAATAAACAGTTATGTTCTCATGTCATGCACATTACAAGTGTTGTTATTGCTCTATAGTTTCCCACACTTATATTCTGTCCATTCTGCTTTGTCTTGAACAAATATTATTTGAACTGTGTCTCTATCTTGATTTGGCAACAAAAACTAGAATGATATAGACCATAAAGTGACCATGGTACATAGATATATGTTTGTTTCATGCTGTTATCCTGTCCACTTTACTACTGAACTCATTTACCAAAATGAGTTTCATATACAACATGGTAAACATGTGATGTGTCTGCTTGTTTCTCTTTTAGAATGCGGACAAAATATTGGAGAACAGTACCGCGTTATCCAATGGTAAAGGAAGTAATGCAGATAAGGTTCAAGATAGTGAGACATCCCTGTTGGTCTCCAAGAAAGCTGATAAAAACTATCTTGACGACAGTGAGGGAACCCAAAAGTCCTGTCTTGATGTAGTGTTCGAGTTACTGGCCACTACTGCTGGCACAAGCTCTTCGAACTCGCTGCCTGAATCAGTTCGTCTTCTTGAGTCTCAACTTCAAGTTGAAAGACATCGATCAGATGTGCTGCGACAGGAAGCCGAAGGACTGAGGAAGTCCCTGCAGAATTCAGATGCATATTTCCTGGTGCAACAGCAAGCGCTGGAGGATTTAAGCGCCAAACAAGAGAAAGTTAATAAGCTTGCTAAGCATCTTGCCAGCATTTTGGGTACCCAGGATATTGTTTCTTGAGATCTTCTGAAGTGGTTTCAGTTCTGGATTTGTTTTGCTGCGGCGTTTATTTGCGCTGGTCGCCAACTTTGACAACCAGTGTATATGATATGCTGCTTTGTTCCCTATATTTGCACTGGTGGCGAACTTTGATGCCCAGTGGATGTAATATGTGTAATAACCGTGATAGCCTAGCGTTAGTTGCTTGCTTATATATTTCCTTGTCTTTTTTATTTGTTTGCTTGTAGTCATTGTAGTTCTTTTTCCGCGGTTTGCTAGTGGCTGCAATAACCTATTTTTTAATACTAGGCCACAATAACAATGGGCTAATATTTACTGTAGTGACACTGGGCCTCCTACGGGCCGTAGAAATAGTGGGCCTTCTACGGGTTGTAGAAACAATGGGCCTTCTACGGGACGTAGAAACAATGGGCCTTCTGTGGGCCGTATCATCAATGGGCCTTACGCGGGCCGTATGATCGATTGGCCAAACATGGGCCAAACAGACCGCATTATGGCCGTAAACGGGCTAGAGTTGGAATCGTCCATTCATGGGCCGACCATAACGGGCCATCGTTAATAGGCCGAATTTGATGACGCTACGAAAATGGCCCAACGTATTAACGGACCACAAACGGGCCGACCGTAACCACGGGCTGAATTTGGCCCACAAGCAGAAAACGACAGTAACGGGCCGTAAGTAAACGAATCCTGGAAATGAGCCCAAGAATGAATGGCCTCTGAGAAGGCCGAAAGATAAATGGGCTGGAAACGGCCCAACAGAATAACGGGCCGTTAATGGGTATAAGGTGATACACTGTTCATTACGGGCCAGTTTCACAACGGGCCGTTAATGGGTGTAAAGTGATACACTGTTCATTACGGGCCAGTTTCACCACGGGCCGTTAATAGGCCAAGAGTTACAAAGGGCCTCATATAGGCCGAAAGACGTCATGGGCCATACATGGGCCAGAAGTGAAAACGGGCTAGAATCATATTGGATGGCCCAATTGACGCTATTGGGCCTAATTCGGATAAGGCATAAAGGGCCTTGGGTTAGCGGGCTGTAAATGGGCTATATGCGAACATGCCATTAACAGGCTTTCAATGGGCCAGCCCGCCACCTTTTGACCAAGTCAAACGGGTCGGCCTTTTCACAGGAATGGGCCTCTGTTGGGCCGTGCCACGTGTCGAAGTATCATAGGCGCCTTCTGTCCAATGAGTGGATGACATCTGTCCCAACGATGAGTCGACACGTGTTTTCGCTAGCCAATGATGATTTTACACATGGAAAATCCCCATTGGTCGGGTCTATTAACGGGTTATCGGATCCAAAACCCGACCCGGTAGCTTAACGGCGTTCCGTTACGATGGATGCCACGTGTCGGTCATCCTTGACGAAAGCACTTCTGTGACACGCGATTTATCGTCATGGAAGTGGACGCTTCCGTGATGATAATTTTGGTAATGTCATGGAACACTTCTACGACAGCACAGGTATGACTATCTTGATTCTTTCATAAATTTGTCATGGATGTACATGCATGACAAAAAACGCGACCTACTGTGACAAACATGTATCATCGCGGAAGTGCATTTTTTTGTAGTGATAAGAACAATAATACTTCAAGCATACTAACAAAATAATTATGTCATCTCAAAATAACAGTGCCAAATAAAGCTTATCCCTACAAAATCATATAGTCTGGCTATGCTCCATCTTCATCACACAAAATATTCAAATCATGCACAACCCCGATGACAAGCCAAGCAATTGTTTCACACTTTTGATGTTCTCAAACTTTTTCAACTTTCACACAATACATGAGCGTGAGCCATGGACATAGCACTATAGGTGGAATAGGCATTGGTTGTGGAGAAGACAAAAAAAGGAAATAGTCTCGCATTAACTAGGCATATCAACAGGCTATGGAGATGGCCATCAATAGATATCAATGTGAGTGAGTAGGGATTGCCATGCAACAGATGCACTAGAGCTATAAGTTTATGAAAGCTCAGAAAGAAACCAAGTGGGTGTGCATCCAACTTGCTTGCTCACGAAGACCTAGGGCATTTTGAGGAAGCCCATCATTGGAATATACAAGCCAAGTTCTATAGTGAAAATTCCACTAGTATATGAAAGTGATATCATAGGAGACTCTCTATCATGAAGATCATGGTGCTACTTTGAAGCACAAGTGTGATAAAAAGGATATTAGCATTGCCCCTTCTCTCTTTTCTCTTTTTTTATTGGGCCTTCTCTCATTTTTTGGCCTCTTTTTTTCGTTCAGAGTCTCATCCCGACTTGTGGGGGAATAATAGTCTCCATCATCCTTTCCTCACATGGGATAATGCTCTAATAATAAAGATCATCACACTTTTATTTACTTACAACTCAAGAATTACAACTCGATACTTAGAACAAATATGACTCTATGTGAATGCCTCCGGCGGTGTACCGAGATGTGCAATGAATCAAGAGCAACATGTATGAAAGAATTATGAATGGTGGCACTGCCACAAATATGATATCAACTACATGATCCTGCAAAGCAATATGACAATGATGATGCATGTCATAATAAACAGAATGGTGGAAAGTTGCATGGAAATATATCTCGGAATGGCTATGGAAATGCCATAATAGGTAGGTATGGTGGCTGTTTATGGTACCGGTGAAAGTTGCGCGGTTTATGGTACCGGTGAAAGTTGCGCGGTACTAGAGAGGCTAGCAATGGTGGAAAGGTGAGAGTGTGTATAATCCATGGACTCAACATTAGTCATAAAGAACTCATGTACTTATTGCAAAAATCTATTAGTCATCAAAACAAAGTACTATGTGCATGCTCCTAGGGGGATAGATTGGTAGGAAAAGACCATCGCTCATCCCCGACCGCCACTCATAAGGAATACAATCAATAAATAAATCATGCTCCGACTTCATCACATAACGGTTCACCATACGTGCATGCTACGGGACTCACAAACCTTAACACAAGTATTTCTCAAATTCAAAACTACTAACTAGCATGACTCTAATATCACCATCTTCATATCTCAAAACAATCATAAAGAATCAAACTTCTCATAGTATTCAATGCACTTTATATGAAAGTTTTTATTATGTCCCTCTTGGATGCCCATCATATTAGGACTAATTTTATAACCACGGAAAATTACCATGTTGTTTAGAGAATCTCAAAATAATATAAGTGAAGTGCGAGAGTTCATCAATTTCTATAAAATAAAACCACCGCCGTGCTCTAAAAAGATATAAGTGAAGCACTAGAGCAAAATTGCCTAGCTCAAAAGATATAAGTGAAGCACATAGAGTATTCTAATAAATCACGATTCATGCGACAATGATGATTGTGGCAAACTAAAGAGCAAAGACTCAAATCATACAAGACGCTCCAAGAAAAACACATATCATGTGGTGAATAAAAATATAGCCTCAAGTAAAGTTACCGATAGACGAAGACGAAAGAGGGGATGCCTTCCCAGGGCATCTCCAAGCTTAGTCTTTTGGTGTCCATGATTGTTACCTTGGGGTGCCTTGGGAATCCCCAATCTTAGGCTCTTGACACTCCTTATTCCATAGTACATAAAATCCTTACCCAAAACTTGAAAACTTCACTACACAAAACTCCAACAGAAAATCTTGTAAGCTCCGTTAGTATAAGAAAATAAATCACCGTGACACTCCAAAATTTTTGTGATTTTGTTTTCAGAAAGAACCCTTGCTTGGTTTGAAAGAAGGTCATTTAAACCCTTCCTAAAAACCATCAGTTTGCCCTCTCAAAAATCCTTTTCTTGGATTTGGTTTCATTTAAAATGAAAAAAAAACCTTCTAGTTTTGGGCTTTTATTTGGTTTTGATTCCTTCAAAAATTTCACCATGCTTCCTATAGTGAAATTTTCCCAAAACCTTTCCTCCCACTATAGTTCAACCCTAACATTCTGTCCAAACTAATAAAATCCATTTTTGGATTTTATTCCAACTATTTCTCCTCCCAAAATAAATCTGTCTTTTCTTTTGAACCTAGGTGGATTACATAGCAAGTGCCCTAATGCTTTTAATTTTTGACCTCAACTCAACACCCCTGGATAGTCCTTTGAACCCACAACCCAGAACCATCTTGATCCACTCTTCTCCTGTTCAAATATTTCAAATTGCACTCACTGAAAGTTTGGACCAGATTTGCCAAATTTGGTGAAATTCATATCTACACCTGTCCAAAAATTCCACAAATATTCAGGCAGCCTCTAGATGCAATGAGAGGCCCCTCCGCCAAAAACCAGCTCAAGGAAAAATCCCTACATGTATGGATCATTCTGTCGAACACCTTGCATGCACTGTTCTAGTCATATTCAGTTAAATTCAGACATTCAGTGTCGATCTTCGTTAGTGACTTCAGTCACGAGCTCACAGTGCGCTTGGCACGTAGCTCACGGCCAGGCTTGCTTGTCCGGAGCCTCACACGCGCGCTTGGCGCCTTCCTGGCGTCGGTGGCACCCTGGCCCGCCTGCGCCGGCGTGTCTTGCGGCGGCCGTAGCGCCGTAGCGGCCGATAGGAAGCAGAACGGCGGCACAGCGCCGTTCGGCGCCGCCCAAGCGTCCTGGTGGCTCCGTGTGGCCACCTCCTTGCTAGGGCACGCATGCAGCACCGTCGCCATGGCGCGGCACGCGCAGAGCGCGCTCCCTGCCGCCGACGGGCCCGCGCCACCCCGTTCCGTCGAGCTCCCCCTAAACCCCCAAATCCCGACGCGGTTAGCACCAAAATGGAACCATGGAGCACCCACGACGACGTTCAGCCTCTGAAACCTCCCATACAACCGCAGTGCCGCCGTAATCACCTCGCCGGAGAACCCCGTTCTTGGCAACCGCCTCGGGGCGGCTATATATAGCACCCCGAGCCTGCTCTCGCCCGCGGCACACCTCCTCTACCCCAATAGACCTCGCCCAGCCACTGGGAGAGCCCCGAGGGGCCCTTCTTCCCCGACTCCGGCCACCCCGTTCCGCCTCGGCCTCCACCTCGATTCACTCCGGTGAGGCCGTCTTCGGTGCTCTAACTTCGTCAGCAACCCTCTCGAGCAACTAGGAGACTAACCCCCACTCCTATTTGATCCCCGCAGCTCCCTCCGGCGAGATCCACGACTGGCCGAACTGCCGTCCGCCGGAGCTAGGGCCGCCGTCAACACAGTGCTCGTCGGCGACCACCACCACCACCCACAGACGCGGAACGGTGCACTGATCACGGAGGTAAACCTCGATCACCTTGCCTCGCCGTGGATCGCCGCCGGCGACCACCGCACCTCTCGGGCGCCGTCGCGCTCTGTTTCTCTGTTTGAACTTTCAAACCCGACAGGTGGAGCCCGCCTGTCAGCCTCACAGCCGATTCTTTTAAACGAAACGTTATCTGTACTTTTCCGCAGAACCCCCTGGAAGTTTTCTGTTTCATTACAGATGAGTCCTTGGGTTAAAACACTTATAACTTTTTATCAGAAGGGAATTTTTGAGTGATTCTTTTTCTGTTCTCTTTAGATTTGTGTCTAGTTTTTTATCATATTTATTTGAAAAATATTTGGAACACTTTTCTGTACACTCACGGTATTTACGTTGCGTACGTATTTTTCTTATATCGTAGATACCGGAGGAGATGACGAAGCTGCAAACTTCGCACAGTTAGACTCCGACTACTCCGAACCAGGCAAGCATGTTTGAACTCTTGATATGATGAGTGTTGTTGCATGTTTGCATTTTAGTATAGTCATGGCATGTCTATGAACATCACTTTGCATGATATATCTCATGCACATAATCGGAAAGTAAGTTTCGGAAAGCATTATGTTGTTGGATACATATTTTGCAAAGCCATGTGTTGGTATGAGGATGGGTAAGATGGCAGTGTTGTGACATGCCAGTCTTATGCCAGATTATTTGACTTCCGTGTCGTCATGACACAATTCACATTTCCCTTCATTCCATCCTATACTGTCACATGTTTTCCGAAAGGAATATGGCATAGTAAGTTGCAAATCGTTTTCCTGGTACACACCAAGTGGAGAGGCCGGGATGAGGGTTCCATGGCCCTGGATTAAAGCCCATCATCCGGTCAGGGGGCATGGGTGTTTCCGGTTGGGACCGAGAGGGGGGCACCCCTTAGAGCGCGCGTATAGAAATTTGATCCCATGCTATTCGAGGTTGTGGCCTCCCTGTCTCAAAGTTTTTCTTGGACGTTGGCCAGGGTGATTCCTGGCAACGTGAGGTGAAATGGGTGTGTACTAGTTAAATGTGTTTCTACTGAAATACCGTAAATGGAACTAGTCTTTCGTGACTACGGAAATCCGTTGGCTGTGTTCAGTTCTTCCAAACTCTGCAGAGTCTCAATCTTTCAATTATCTTGTACTTCGTTCGAGTACTATAATTATCTTATCTTGTCAGGTATCAGCCTCAGTGACAAAACTCCGGTGGGATTTATGTGTGATAAATCCTGTTAAAAGATTATTCTTGTGGATGGACTAATTTGTTGTTTACATTTATTACAAGCCCTGTCTGCGATGTCGCTCAGACGTCCGACGGTGGCGGACCTGTTGTTTACTTTTGTTATAAGCCCTGTCTGTGATGTCGCTCAGACGTCCGACGGTGGCAGACCTGTTATTTACTCTTATTATAGGCCCTGTCTGTGATGTCGCCCAGACGTCCGACTGCGGTATTTCTTTTAAAGCCCTGTCTGTGATGTCGCCCAGACGTCCGACTGCGGTATTTCTTTTAAAGCCCTGTCTGTGATGTCACCCAGACGTCCGACTGCGGTATTTCTTTTAAAGCCCTGTCTGTGATGTCGCCCAGACGTCCGACTGTGGTATTTCTTTTTAAGCCCTTTATGTGATGTCGCCCAGACATCCGAATGTGGCATTTCTTTTAAAGCCCTTTATGTGATGTCGCCCAGACGTCCGACTGTGGCATTTCTTTTAAAGCCCTTTATGTGATGTCGCCCAGACGTCCGACTGTGGCATTTCTTTTAAAGCCCTTTATGTGATGTCGCCCAGACGTCCGACTGTGGCGTTTCTTTTAAAGCCCTTTATGCGATGTCGCCCAGACGTCCGACTGTGGCATTTATTTTAAGCCCTTTATGTGGTGTCGCTTAGACGCCCGACTGCGGCATGCATTTTATTTATTTACCTTTCGAGGCGTGCTCCAGACACCCGATCGGTTTTTCAGCTATTTATTTTATTCATCAAGTCCTGCAAATCTTAACATTGTTATGAGCATCATCCTTTATTCATGACGCATTCATGCATTCATTGATTATATCTTTGGTCCGAACTGTCTTGCGAGTACTTTCAAGTACTCACCTGGCTTGTTGATTTGGCCAGATGCTGATGAAGGCGATCTCATGGATGAAGAGTTTGATAGCGAGTCCGACGCCTAGAGGAGTCCCAGTCAGTCCCGTGCGATCCTGTCTTGATCATTGTATTATCCGCTTCCGCAACCCCGAATAAATTCATCGAGCCTCACCTCGACGCTCGATGTACTGCCAGTAGAAGTCAAGTTATCCACCACCACTTTTCCCTCGAGCTAGTAGCATGCCACCCCACCCCTGTGTCATATCCGCCCATATGTAAAATATTGGCGAGTCTGTAATAAATTGTTGAGCAACCTCAGCTCAACCCTGCAATATATTTGATGCTACTGGTTCTTTGCTTATCAAGCTTTTGTCTACCAGAAAGGATGACTTTTCCTATACTGGGATTTAAAGATTGGTTTTCTCAATAAATACTTTTATTGAAAAACCGGTCGTGACAGACTTGGTACCAGAGCCAGGCTGACTGTAGGAAGCCACTAGGTGCGATCGCTAATTGGTTATTAGCATGATAGAGTTATTCATGTTTTTACTCATGTAGTCATTTTCTGACAGTCAGCATAAAAATTTATGATCTGACCACTCAGAATTTTTGCCTACTTTTGTAGATGGTCGGCAACGACTGCGAGTCTCAGATGTTCGCCAACGTGCCTGAGGGGTTCGTCAAACTCCTCTCCTTCATCGTTCAGGTCGCGATGGGGCCATCTGTGCGCCCAGTCTTCACGCTTTATCCACACAAGATCAACGACAGTCTGTCTATGCACCAGGCCGCGGTGCAATTCAGGGGAGGCCATGCTGAAGTACGCCGCCTTCGATTCATGGGGAGAGCCATGCCTACAGAAAGGCATGCTATGCAGATGGCTGCCCGCGAGACGATAGCCCGTCTTCGGGATGTTCTTCCGGCAATGAAGACCCGTCGCTACCGCTACCTTCCATGCCATGTGCCTTACACCTGTCACTACTCTTTCTCTTGCCCTAGAGGAGAGCGAGACGAAGCCTTTGAGATGCTTGTCGAGTACCTCCGAGCCCTGGAGGCAGCATTCGACTGCATGGTGGATGACCTCGTAGCCGCACGCATGGACTCAGTTCATGGCTGTGCTGGTAACAGGAGGGAACTCCTGCACACCGCTCCACCACTGACTTTTGTGTCATCCACAGCCTCTCACTCACCTACCATACTCGCCACTGCTCGTCGTCTGCCTACCACAGAGGAATTTAACCAGGCTATTGCACCCACTCCCGTCCGCTCTGCACCGCTTGTTGCACCCACTCCCATACGTGCTACCCCACCTATTCCACCCACTCGTATTCGTGTTATTCCGCCTAAGGCACCTGCTCCATCAGCTCAGCACAACATTTCTCGTCTGGAACCTATTAGCGAGGAGGAGGTTGATTCCCCAGCGTCTCTACGTCTCACCCTCGGCAGGCCAAGGGAGATCCTCACCGTCTCCGACTAAGTACGCATAGACGCCATGCGATGTATCACTTGTGTAATATGTTTTTTTATGTACATAGGTTGTGAGAAGTAGCCTGTTTGCGCATCATGTAGGATCTGGAGGAGTGCACTAGTTTAAATAACATGTCAGGATTATGTACGCATATCCTGAGTGATGTAATGTATAATTATGCTCGTGTGTAAGATATGCACTAGTCCTTCTCCGCGCGCAATCGTGTGTTTCCAAAAACTAGCCTGGAGTTTAAAAATGTGCTTTGTGTGTGATTTTATTGACTTTTGCGACTCTCCTTCTTGTCTTACGAGTTCACAAAATATATCCCAGAGTGAAAGATGTCTCGTTCTTGGACGCGCTCCATGCCAACCCAGCCAGAAGAAAATTATGGCACACCACAGAACCAGAATTTCACTCAGGGTCAGACAAGTCAACAGGACAGTGAAACAACTTTTACACAAGTTTGTCGTTTGTATGAACAGAGTCAGCAGCAACACCAGGAAATGATGAACCAATTCATCAATATGGGAAGTAACCATGGTCAGTATCAGCCGCAATCCAAATTATCTGAGTTACAAAAGACGCGTCCTCCAACATTTTCTCATACTGACAAGCCTCTTGAGGCCGAAGACTGGCTTTGAGACATGGAGAGAAAATTAATTATCGCACAGTGTTCCGACCGTGAAAAAGTATTGTATGCACCACATTATCTCACAGGTGCAGCTGCATCGTGGTGGGAAAACTTTCTGCACATGCACCCCAACGAAAATGAAATCACCTGGGAAAATTTCAAAGAATGTTTTCGTGGGGCACATATTCCTAAGAGCGTCATGAAAATCAAGAAGAAGGAATTTGATGAACTCAAGCAAAGAGCCATGACAGTGTCAGAATACAACAGCCAATTCACACTGCTGTCTCGCTACGCCAATGAAGAACGCATGACCGAGAGCAAGAAGATGGAAAAATTCTTGGAAGGCCTGGCACCCGCCCTTAAGTGCCAGCTAGTTGTGCACACCTTTCCAGATTTTAAAACACTGGTGGATAAGGCCATTACCCTGGAAAATGAGCGACGTAGCCTGGAAGATAGCCGCAAATGGAAAAGGGACCAGACTAATTTTTCTCGCAATCACAGAAGCAAGAAGGAATTTCAGAAGGGGGATTCACACAAAACCCCGGTGAATAATTCACGTCCAACCAAGAATTTCCATGCAAGAGACAAAGAGTTCACCTATCGCCCAGGCGTTACCTGTTATGCTTGTGGAGAAGAAGGGCACTATGCCAAGCAGTGTCCCAAGCCAAGGAACTCAAACCCGAAGCTCAATAATGGTGGAAATAATTCAGCACCAAAGCGAAGCAATTTCAACCCCAACAACAACCACCGGAAAGGTCACTTGAACCACGTGACCCGAGAGGAAGCACAGAACGCCCCAGATATCGTACTCGGTACGTACCCCGTCAACACAATACCTGCCATGGTTTTGTTTGATTCTGGAGCTTCTCACTCATTCGTTTCGAAAAGTTTTGCTTTGCAAAATAATTTTTCGATGCTTCCCTTGGAAAAATCAATGATCGTCAAGTCCCCTGGGATTAAGCAAGTGACCCAGAATTACTGTCAAGGTGTGGTTATTGAATTTGAAGGATTGAAATTTTACGCCAACCTTATTGTACTGGAAAGCAAAGGACTGGATGTCATCCTAGGAATGGATTGGTTGACCACCAACAAAGGTTTTATTGACTGCTTCAACCGTACCGTGATTCTCACCCACCATCAAGGGAAGAAAATAAAAGTTTCAGCCAAAGAGAGACAAATACCTCGGCAACCTAGATTAAACAAGGTGGACGTTTCTGAGCTGAACAAGGTTCCAGTGGTATGTGAATTTCCAGATGTATTCCAGAAGAACTACCAGGCATGCCACCAGACCGAGAGATAGAATTCAGCATTGAGCTAGCACCCGGAACCACTCCTATTTACAAGAAACCTTACAGAATGGCACCATCCGAATTGGTAGAGTTGAAGAAGCAAATAAAAGAATTATTGGAGAAAGGATACATACGAGCCAGCTCCTCACCTTGGGGTTCTCCAATTTTATTTGCCAAGAAGAAGGATGGAACAATGAGGTTGTGTATTGATTATCGAGCTCTCAACATGGTCACAATCAAGAACAAATACCCAATGCCCCGAATAAATGATTTATTCGATCAGCTCGCACAGGCCAAAGTCTTCTCAAAAATTGATTTGAGATCGGGATACCACCAGTTAAAAGTACGAACAGAAGATATTCCCAAGACCGCATTTACCTCCAGATATGGGCTGTATGAGTTCACCGTAATGCCATTTGGGCTAACCAACGCCCCCGCATATTTTGTTCACCTCATGAACAAAGTGTTTATGAAGTATATGGACAAGTTTGTTGTGGTGTTCATCGATGATATTCTGATATATTCCAAAACACCAGAAGAGCACGCCGAACATCTCAGGATTGTACTCGGAGAACTCAGGAAACATCAACTGTACGCCAAATTCAGCAAATGTGAATTTTGGCTAAGGCAAGTGGGTTTTCTGGGCCACGTGCTAACCCAAGAAGGTATTGCAGTAGATCCGGAAAAAGTCAAGGCCGTACTTGGCTGGAAACCGCCAGCTAACGTAACGGACATACGGAGTTTCTTGGGAATGGCAGGCTATTATCGGAGATTTATTGAAGGATTCTCCACTATAGCAAAGCCCATGACACAATTGCTCAAGAAAGGCAAGAAATTTGAATGGACAGAAGCATGTGAGAAAAGCTTCCAAGAGCTAAAAAGAAAATTAACAACGGCACCAGTACTAATTGTGCCAGATATACACAAGAACTTTGAGGTATATTGTGACGCATCCCGGAAAGGCCTCGGATGCGTATTGATGCAAGAAGGCAAGGTAGTTGCGTATGTCTCCAGACAACTACGCAAGCATGAGGAAAATTATCCCACTCATGACTTGGAATTGGCAGCAGTCATCCATGCACTCAAGGAATGGAGACACTTCCTACTTGGGAATCGTTGCGAGATATACACAGACCATAAGAGTCTTAAGTATATTTTCACACAGCCAGAGTTAAATTTACGGCAACGACGCTGGTTAGAGTTGGTGAAGGATTATGATGTTGGAATCCACTATCATCCCGGAAAAGCAAATGTTGTGGCAGATGCACTTAGTCGAAATCCCAGCACAGACAATGACAATATCCCAAAGTTGAGGCCAGAATTTCAACAAGAATTTGCCCGACTCAATCTAATAATGGTTACCGAAGGCAGTGTGTCGAATATAGAACTACAGCCTACCCTAATGGAAAGTATCAAGGAAGCCCAGCACGGACACCCCAGCATTGAGGGCATAAAAAGAAAAGTGAGTTTGGGAAGAGCCTCAGAATTCAACATAGATGAGCAAGGAATATTGTGGTACGGAGAAAGGCTATGCGTACCAAATGTCAAGGACCTCAAACAGCAGATATTAACTGAAAGTCACACAGCTCCGTATTCAATCCATCCTGGAGGGACAAAAATGTACAAGGACCTTCAGGAAAAATTTTGGTGGCACGGTATGAAGAGAGATATAGCCACGTTCATTGCATGCTGTGACTCTTGTCAACGTATCAAGGCCGAGCACCAGAAACCAGCCGGACTGTTACAGCCAAATAAGATACCCGAGTGGAAATGGGACGAGATTGGAATGGACTTTATCGTTGGACTGCCTCGGTCACAACACGGAAACAATGCCATATGGGTCATAACCGACAGATTAACCAAGGTGGCACATTTTATTCCGGTAAAAACAACTTACACCACTCAGAGACTAGCCAGACTTTATCTTGCCCGTATCGTCTGCCTACATGGAGTCCCTAAGACTATTATCTCCGATAGAGGCACACAGTTCGTCTCTGCATTCTGGGATCACCTACAACAGGCACTGGGAACCCAACTAGCCTTCAGTACCGCATACCATCCCCAGACTGATGGACAAACGGAACGCGTAAACCAAATCTTAGAAGACATGCTAAGAGCCTGTGTCCTCACCTACGGGAACAGTTGGGAAGAAAGTTTGCCATATGCAGAATTCGCATACAACAACAGCTATCAAGCCAGCTTGCAAATGGCACCCTTTGAAGCTCTATATGGGAGAAGATGTCGTACCCCGCTAAATTGGTCAGAGACAGGAGACAGCCATATCTTTGGCCCAGATATGCTCAAGGAGGCCGAGGAGAAAGTTAAGACGATTAGAGAACGACTCAAAACAGCTCAAAGTCGGCAAAAGAGTTATTACGACCGAAAGCATCGGGAAATCAGTTTTGAACCCGGAGAATTGGTATACCTGAGAGTTTCTCCTATGAAGGGTCTGCAACGATTCAAGATTAAGGGGAAACTAGCACCAAGATTCATCGGACCATTTCATATAGTGGCCCGACAAGGCAAGGTAGCCTACCAGCTGGACCTGCCCGGAGACTTATCCGGTATCCACAACGTGTTTCACATCTCGCAGTTGAGAAAATACATAAGCAACCCAGAGAAGCAAGTTTCACATGAGTATATTGACGTGCAACCAGACCTCACTTACCGGGAGCACCCGATAAAAATATTGGAAGAATCTGAGAGGAGGACCCGACAGAAAACCATTAAGTTTTTCAGAGTTCAATGGAGCAATCACACCGAGAATGAAGCAACTTGGGAGAGCGAGGATTTTCTTCGGACAGAGCACCCACACCTGTTTAAGGATCAGCTGAAATCTCGGGGACGAGATTTTTCCTAAGGGGGTAGGTGCTGTGACACTCCAAAATTTTTGTGATTTTGTTTTCAGAAAGAACCCTTGCTTGGTTTGAAAGAAGGTCATTTAAACCCTTCCTAAAAACCATCTTCTAAGTTTGCCCTCTCAAAAATCCTTTTCTTGGATTTGGTTTCATTTAAAATGAAAAAACCCTTCTAGTTTTGGGCTTTTATTTGGTTTTGATCCCTTCAAAAATTTCACCATGCTTCCTATGGTGAAATTTTCCCAAAACCTTTCCTCCCACTATAGTTCAACCCTAACATTCTGTCCAAACTAATAAAATCCATTTTTGGATTTTATTCCAACTATTTCTCCTCCCAAAATAATTCTGTCTTTTCTTTTGAACCTAGGTGGATTACAAAGCAAGTGCCCTAATGCTTTTGATTTTTGACCTCAACTCAACACCCCTGGATAGTCCTTTGAACCCACAACCCAGAACCATCTTGATCCACTCTTCTCCTGTTCAAATATTTCAAATTGCACTCACTGCAAGTTTGGACCAGATTTGCCAAATTTGGTGAAATTCATATCTACACCTCTCCAAAAATTCCACAAATATTCAGGCAGCCTCTAGATGCAATGAGAGGCCCCTCCACCAAAAACCAGCTCAAGGAAAAATCCCTACATGCCTGGATCATTCTGTCGAACACCTTGCATGCACTGTTCTAGTCATATTCAGTTAAATTCAGACATTCAGTGTCGATCTTCGTCAGTGACTTCAGTCACGAGCTCACAGTGCGCTTGGCACGTAGCTCACGGCCAGGCTTGCTTGTCCGGAGCCTCACACGCGCGCTTGGCGCCTTCCTGGCGTTGGTGGCGCCCTGGCCCGCCTGCGCCGGCGTGTCTTGCGGCGGCCGTAGCGCCGTAGCGGCCGACAGGAAGCAGAACGGCGGCACAACGCCGTTCGGCACCGCCCAAGCGTCCTGGTGGCTCCGCGTGGCCACCTCCTTGCCAGCGCATGCATGCAGCACCGTCGCCGTGGCGTGGCAAGCGCAGAGCGCGCTCCCTGCCGCCGACGTGCCCGCGCCACCCCGTTTCGTCGAGCTCCCCCTAAACCCCCAAATCCCGACGCGGTTAGCACCAAAATGGAACCATGGAGCACCCACGACAACGTTCTGCCTCTGAAACCTCCCGTACAACCGCAGCGCCGCCGTAATCACCTCGCCGGAGAACCCCGTTCTCGGCAACCGCCTCGGGGCGGCTATATATAGCACCCCGAGCCTGCTCTCGCCCGCGGCACACCTCCTCTACCCCACTAGACCTCGCCCAACCACTGGGAGAGCCCCGAGGGGCCCTTCTTCCCCGACTCCGGCCACCCCGTTCCACCTCGGCCTCCACCTCGATTCACTCCGATGAGGCCGTCTCCGGCGCTCTAACTTCGTCAGCAACCCTCTCGAGCAACTAGGAGACTAACCCCCACTCCTATTTGATCCCCGCAGCTCCCTCCGGCGAGATCCACGATTGGCCGAACCGCCGTCCGCCGGAGTTAGGGCCGCCGTCGACACAGTGCATGCCGACGACCACCACCACCACCCACAGACGCGGAACGGTGCACTGATCACGGAGGTAAACCCCGATCACCTTGCCTCGCCGTGGATCGCCGCCGGCGACCACCGCACCTCTCGGGCGCCGTCGCGCTCTGTTTCTCTGTTTGAACTTTCAAACCCGACAGGTGGAGCCCGCCTGTCAGCCTCACAGCCGTTTCTTTTAAAGGAAACGTTATCTGTACTTTTCCGCAGAACCCCCTGGAAGTTTTCTGTTTCATTACAGATGAGTCCTTGGGTTAAAACACTTATAACTTTTTATCAGAAGGGAATTTTTGAGTGATTCTTTTTCTGTTCTCTTTAGATTTTTGTCTAGTTTTTTATCATATTTATTTGAAAAATATTTGGAACACTTTTCTGTACACTCACGGTATTTACGTTGCGTACGTATTTTTCTTATACCGTAGATACCGGAGGAGGTGACGGAGCTGCAAACTTCGCACAGTTAGACTCCGACTACTCCGAACCAGGCAAGCATGTTTGAACTCTTGATATGATGAGTGTTGTTGCATGTTTGCATTTTAGTATAGTCATGGCATGTTTATGAACATCACTTTGCATGATATATCTCATGCACATAATCGGAAAGTAAGTTTCGGAAAGCATTATGTTGTTGGATACATATTTGCAAAGCCATGTGTTGGTATGAGGATGGGTAAGATGGCAGTGTTGTGACATGCCAGTCTTATGCCAGATTATTTGACTTCCGTGTCGTCATGACACAAATTCATTTCCCATTCATTCCATCCTATACTGTCACATGTTTTCCTAAAGGAATATGGCATAGTAAGTTGCAAACCGTTTTCCTGGTACACACCAAGTGGAGAGGCCGGGATGAGGGTTCCATGGCCCTGGATTAAAGCCCGTCATCCGGTCAGGGGGCATGGGTGTTTCCGGTTGGGACCGAGAGGGGGGCACCCCTTAGAGCGCGCGTATAGAAATTTGATCCCATGCTATTCGAGGTTGTGGCCTCCCCGTCTCAAAGTTTTTCTTGGACGTTGGCCAGGGTGATTCCTGGCAACGTGAGGTGAAATGGGTGTGTACTAGTTAAATGTGTTTCTACTGAAATACCGTAAACGGAACTAGTCTTTCGTGACTACGGAAATCCGTTGGCTGTGTTTAGTTCTTCCAAACTCTGCAGAGTCTCAATCTTTCAATTATCTTGTACTTTGTTCGAGTACTATAATTATCTTATCTTGTCAGGTATCAGCCTCAGTGACAAAACTCCGGTGGGATTTATGTGTGATAAATCCTGTTAAAAGATTATTCTTGTGGATGGACTAATTTGTTGTTTACATTTATTACAAGCCCTGTCTGCGATGTCGCTCAGACGTCCGACGGTGGCGGACCTCTTGTTTACTTTTGTTATAAGCCCTGTCTGTGATGTCGCTCAGACGTCCGACGGTGGCGGACCTGTTATTTTTAGGCCTGTCTTGATTCCCTGGGTATTTAGGCCCTGTCTGTGATGTCGCCCAGACGTCCGACTGCGGTATTTCTTTTAAAGCCCTGTCTGTGATGTCGCCCAGACGTCCGACTGCGGTATTTCTTTTAAAGCCCTGTCTGTGATGTCGCCCAGACGTCCGACTGCGGTATTTCTTTTAAAGCCCTGTCTGTGATGTCGCCCAGACGTCGCCGATTTAAACCCTGTGGTCCCAACGTCCGACTGTGGTATTCTTTTAAGCCCTTTATGTGATGTCGCCCAGACATCCGACTGTGGCATTTCTTTTAAAGCCCTTTATGTGATGTCGCCCAGACGTCCGACTGTGGCATTTCTTTTAAAGCCCTTTATGTGATGTCGCCCAGACGTCCGACTGTGGCATTTCTTTTAAAGCCCTTTATGTGATGTCGCCCAGATGTCTGACTGTGGCATTTCTTTTAAAGCCCTTTATGCGATGTCGCCCAGACATCCGACTGTGGCATTTATTTTAAGCCCTTTATGTGGTGTCGCTTAGACGCCTGACTGCGGCATGCATTTTATTTATTTACCTTTCGAGGCGTCGCTCCAGACACCCGATTGGTTTTTCAGCTATTTATTTTATTCATCAAGTCCTGCAAATCTTAACGTTGTTATGAGCATCATCCTTTATTCATGACGCATGCATGCATTCATTGATTATATCTTTGGTCTGAACTGTCTTGGGAGTACTTTCAAGTACTCACCTGGCTTGTTGATTTGGCCAGATGCTGATGAAGGCGATCTCATGGATGAAGAGTTTGATAGCGAGTCCGACGCCTAGAGGAGTCCCAGTCAGTCCCGTGCGATCCTGTCTTGATCATTGTATTATCTGCTTCCGCAAACCCGAATAAATTCATCGAGCCTCACCTCGACGCTCGATGTACTGCCAGTAGAAGTCAATTTATCCACCACCACTTTTCCCTCGAGCTAGTAGCATGCCACCCCACCCCTGTGTCATATCTGCCCATATGTAAAATATTGGCGAGTCTGTAATAAATTGTTGAGCAACCTCAGCTCAACCCTGCAATATATTTGATGCTACTGGTTCTCTGCTTATCAAGCTTTTATCTACCAGAAATGATGACTTTTCCTATACTGGGATTTAAAGATTGGTTTTCTCAATAAATATTTTTATTGAAAAACCGGTCGTGACAATCACCACTCTTGGTACTGTTGTGAACTCATTCTTTATTTATAATGGTGTAATATATACTGTATTCCAACTTTTCCTTGGTTCATACCCCCCGATCCTAGCCATAGATTCATCAAAATAAGCAATCAACACGCGAAAAACAGAATCTGTCAAAAACAGAACAGTCTGTAGAAATCTGGATATTTCGAATACTTCTGCAACTCCAAAAATCTTAAGAAATTAGGAAGTCCTAAGAAATTTGTTTATTAATCCTCTTAAAAATGAATCAAGTTAAAATCACGTATCTGTGATTTATGAAAACTATTTTCATGCACACAAAAGTTTCTGTATTTTAGCAAGATCAAATCAACTATTACCGTAGGCTATCCCAAAGGTCTTACTTGGCACAAACACTAATTAAAAGAAAAAATCACATCTAACAAGATTATAGATTAATTATTTATTGCTAAACAGAACCTAAAAAGCAAAAACAAAAATAAAGTTGGGTTGACTCCCAACAAGCGTTATTGTTTAACGCCCTTAGCTAGGCATAAAGCACGAATAGATCTAAGTGCTATCATCTTTGGCATGCAATCCATAAGTGGCTCTCATAATAGATTCATAAGGAAACTTAATTTTCTTTCTAGGGAAGTGTTCCATGCCCTTCCTTAACTGAAATTGAAATCTAATGTTTCCTTGTTTCATATCAACAATTGCACCAATCGTTCTAAGGAAAGGTCTACCAAGAATAATATGACATGTGGGATTGCAATCTATATCAAGAAAAATGAAATCTACTGGCACATAATTCCTATTTTCAACAATAAGAACATCATTAATCCTTCCCATAGGTTTCTTAATAGTGGAATCCGCAAGATGTAAATTTCAAGAGCAATCATCAAATTCACGAAAACCTAACACATCACAAAGAGTTTTCGGAATCATGGAAACACTAGCACCCAAATCACACAAAGCATAGCACTCATAATATTTAATCTTAATCTTAATAGTAGGTTCCCACTCATCATAAATTTTTCTAGGGATAGAAACTTCCAACTCAAGCTTTTCTTCAAAAGATTGCATCATAGCATGAACGATATGTTTAGTAAAAGCTTTGTTTTGATTATAAGCATGAGGAGAATTCAACATGGATTGAAACAAGGAAATACAATCTATTAAAGAACAATTATCATAATTAAATTCCTTGAGATCAAAAAGAGTGGGTTCATTTCTACTTAAAGTTTTGACCTCTCCAATCCCACTTTTATCAATTTTTGCATCACGATCTAAAAACTCTGAATCATTAGGACGCCTTTTCACTTAAGTTGACTCATCTACATCCCCATATTTATCAAGATTTACATTGGAAAACAAATATTGAATAGGAGTCATATCAGTCACTTTAAGATCTTCATAATTATTTTCACGGAAACTAGAAAAACAAACTTTTATAAACCAGTCTTTTTTAGCACTCATCTTAGAGGTTCTTTCTTTGCACTCATCAATGGGAATTCTCATGGCTTTGAGAGACTCATTGATATCCTGCTTAGGTGGAATAGATCTAAGTTTCAAAGAATCAACATCAAGAGAAATTTTATCCATGTTTCTAGCCAAATCATCAACCTTAAGCAATTTTTCTTCAATCAAAGCATTGAAATTCTTTTACGAACTTATAAATTCTTTAAGACTATTCTCAAAATCATAGGGAATCTTATTATAATTTCCATAAGAATTGTTGTAGGAATTACCATAATTATTAGAGTAATTACTAGGAAATGGCCTACGATTAAAATTACCTCTATATGCGTTATTACCAAAATTGTTCCTACCAACAAAATTCACATCCATAGATTCATTATTGTTTTCAATCAAAGTAGACCAATGCATATCATTAGGATCAATATGAGCACTCTTTCTAACAAATAATTTCATAAGCTCATCCATCTTTCCACTCAAAACATTTTTTTCTTCAATTGCATGCACTTTTTTACTAGTGGAAGATCTTTTGGTATGCCATTGAGAATAATTAACCATAATATTATCTAGGAGTTTAGTAGCTTCTCCTAAAGTAATTTCTATAAAAGTACCTCCTGCGGCCGAATCTAAAAGATTTCTAGAAGCTAAATTCAATCCTACATAATTTTTTTGTATAATCATCCACAAATTCAAACAATGAGTAGGGCAATTTCGTATCATCAATTTCATTCTCTCCCAAGATTGTGCAACATGTTCATGATCAAGTTGCTTAAAATTCATAATATCGTTCCTAAGGGAGATGATCTTAGCGGGAGGAAAATACTTGGAAATAAAAGCATCTTTACAATTGTTCCATGAATCAATACTATTTTTAGGCAAATATGAAAACCAAGTTTTAGCACGATCTCGGAGTGAGAACGAAAATAGCTTCAACCTAACAATATCATTATCCACATCTTTTTTTTCTTTTGCATATCACACACATCAACGAAAGTATTAAGATGGGATGCAGCATCTTCATTGGGAAGGCCAAAAAATTGTTTTTTCATAACAAGATTCAGCAAAGCGGTATTAATTTCACAAGACTCTGCATTAGCATCGGGAGCAATCGGAGTACTAATAAAATCATTATTGTTAGTATTGGAAAAGTAACACAATTTGGTATTATCTTGAGCCATCATAACAAAGCAAGCAATCCAACACACAAGCACACAAAAAGTAAGCAAAGAAGACGAACGGAAGAGGGGCAAAGAAAAGGCAATTTTTTTCAAAAATTGTTTTAGAAGTGGGGGAGAGGAAAACGAGAGGCGAATGGCAAACAATGTAATGCGAAGGATGAGAGTTTATGATGGGTACTTGGTATGTCTCAGCTTGGCGTAGATCTCCCCGGCAACGGTGCCGGAAATTCTTCCTGCTACCTCTTGAGCTTGCATTGGTTTTTCCCTTGAAGAGGAAATGGTGATGCAGCAAAGTAGAGTAAGTATTTCCCTCAGCTTTTGAGAACCAAGGTATCAATCTAGTAGGAGATAATGCAACAAGCCACCGAATACCTGCACAAACAAACACTAACTTTCACCCAACGCGATAAAGGGGTTGTCAATCCCTTCACGGTTATTTGCAAAATGAGATCTGATAGAGATGGATAAATGGTAAAGTAATATTTTTGGTATTTTTGGTTTATGGAAAGGAAAGTAAAAGGTTGCAAAGAAAGTAAAAAGGAAACTAAAATTGTAGATCGGAAACTTATATGACGGAAAATAGAAGATTATATGATGGAAAATAGACCCGTGCGCCATAGATTTCACTAGAGGCTTCTCTCAATATAAAATTATTACGGTGAGTGAACAAATTACTGCCGAGCAATTGATAGAAAAGCGCAAAGTTATTACGATATCTAAGGAAATGATCATGAATATAGGCATCACGTCCGTATCAAGTAGACCAAAACAATTCTGCATCTTCTACTATTACTCCACACATCGACCGCTATCCAGCATGTACCTAGAGTATTAAGTTCATAAGAATAGAGTAATGCATTAGGCAAGATGACATGATGTAGAGGAATTAACTCAAACAATATGATGAAAATCCCATCTTTTTATCCTCAATGGCAACAATACAATATGTGTCGGTTCCCCTTCTGTCACTAGGATCGAGCACCGCAAGATTGAAACCAAAGCTAAACACTTCTCCGATTGCAAGAAAAACCAATCTAGTTGGCCAAACCGAATCGATAGTTCGAAGAGACTTGCAAAGATATGAAATCATGCATGTAAGAATTCAGAGAAGATTCAAATAATATTCATAGATAAGTTGATCATAAATCCACAATGCATCAGATCTCGGCAAACACACCTGATGTCTACTATGCAACTTTATTCTTGTAGACTCGTGTTGGGCCTCCAAGCACAGAGTTTTCTAGGAGAGTAGCAATTTTCCCTCAAGTGGATGACCTAAGGTTTACCAATCCGTGGGAGGTGTAGGATGAAGATGGTCTCTCTCAAGCAACCCTGCAACCAAATAAAAAAAGTCCTTTGTGTCCCCAACACACCCAATACAATGGCAAGTTGTATAGGTGCACTAGTTCGGCGAAGAGATGGTGATAAAAGTGTAATATTGTGTTGGAAATATGCCCTAGAGGCAATAATAAATTAGTTATTATTATATTTCCTTGTTCATGATAATCGTTTATTATCCATGCTATAATTGTATTGATAGGAAACTCAGATACATGTGTGGGTACATAGACAACACCGTGTCCCTAGTAAGCCTCTAATTGACTAGCTCGTTGATCAATAGATGGTTACGGTTTCCTGACCATGTACATTGGATGTCTTTGATAACGGGATCACATCATTAGGAGAATGATGTGATCGACAAGACCCAATCCTAAGCCTAGCACAAAGATCGTGTAGTTCGTATGCTAAAGCTTTTCTAATGTCAAGTATCATTTCCTTAGACCATGAGATTGTGAAACTCCCGGATACCGTAGGAATGCTTTGGGTGTACCAAACGTCACAATGTCACTGGGTGGCTATAAAGGTGCACTATGGGTATCTCGAAAGTGTCTGTTGGGTTGGCACGAATCGAGACTGGGATTTGTCACTCCGTGTAACGGAGAGGTATCTCTGGGCCCACTCGGTAGGACATCATCATAATGTGCACAATGTGACCAAGAGGTTGATCACGGGATGATGTGTTACAGAACAAGTAAAGAGACTTGCCGGTAACGAGATTGAACAAGGTATCGGCATACCAACGATCGAATCTCGGGCAAGTACAATACCGCTGGACAAAGGGAATTGTATACGGGATCAATTGAGTCCTTGACATCGTGGTTCATCCAATGAGATCATCGTGGAAAATGTAGGAACCAACATGGGTATCCAGATCTCGCTGTTGGTTATTGACGGGAGAACGTCTCGGTCATGTCTGCATGATTCCCGAACCCGTAGGGTCTACACACTTAAGGTTCAATGACGCTGGGGTTATAGGGAACAGATATACGTGGTTACCGAATGTTTTTCGGAGTCTCGGATGAGATCTCGGACATCACGAGGAGTTCCGAAATGGTCCGGAGGTAAAGATTTATATATGGGAAGTCCTGTTTTGGTCACCGGAAAAGTTTTGGGTGCTATCGGTAACGTACTCGGACCATCGGGAGGGTCCCGGAGGTCCACCAGGTGGGGCCACCGGCCCCAGAGGGCTGTGTGGGCCAAGTGTGGGAGGGGACCAGCCCCAGGTGGGCTGGTGCTCCCCCCCACCAGGGCCCAAGGCACCTAGGGTTTGGGGGAAACCCTAAGGGGGGGGGCTTGCCTTGGGGGGCAAGGAAACCCCCCTGGCCGCCGCCCCCTCCTCAAATTGGATCTGAGGGGGCCGGCCCCCCTATCCCTTGCCCCTATATATATATGTGGGGGGTGGGAGGGCGCAGCCCTCCCCCTCTCCCAAGTTCTGGCGCAGCCCTCCCCCTCTCCCAAGTCCTCCTCCTCTCCCGCGGTGCTTGGCAAAGCCCTGCAGGATTGCCACGCTCCTCCATCACCACCACGCTGTTGTGCTGCTGCTGGACAGAGTTTTCCCCAACCTCTCCCTCTCTCATTGCTGGATCAACGCATGGGAGACGTCACCGGGCTGCACGTGTGTTGAACGCGGAGGTGTCGTCCGTTTGGCACTAGGATCTCTGGTGATTTGGATCACGACGAGTACGACTCCTTCAACCCCGTTCTCTTGAACGCTTCCGCTTAGCGATCTAAAAGGGTATGTAGATGCACTCTCCTCTCTCTCGTTGCTAGTCTCTCCATAGATAGATCTTGGTGACTCGTAGGAAAATTTTGAATTTTTGCTATGTTCCCCAACAGTGGCATCATGAGCTAGGTCTATTGCATAGTTCTTTGCACGAGTAGAACACAAAGTAGTTGTGGGCGTTGATTTTGTTCAATATGCTTACCGTTACTAGTCCAATCTTGTTTCGACGGTATTGTGGGATGAAGCGACCCGGACCGACCTTACACGTACACTTACGTGAGACAGATTCCACCGATTGACATGCACTTGTTGCATAAGGTGGCTAGCGGGTGCCAGTCTCTCCCACTTTAGTCGGATCGGATTCGATGAAAAGGGTCCTTATGAAGGGTAAATAACAATTGGCATATCACGTTGTGGCTTTTGCGTAGGTAAGAAATGTTCTTGCTAGAAACCCATAGCAGCCACGCAAACAACAATTAGAGGACGTCTAACTTGTTTTTGCAGGGTATGCTATGTGATGTGATATGGCCAAAAAGAATGTGATGAATGATATGTGATGTATGAGATTGATCATGTTCTTGTAATAGGAATCACGACTTGCATGTCGATGAGTATGACAACCCGCAGGAGCCATAGGAGTTGTCTTGATTTATTGTATGACCTGCGTGTCATTGAACAACGCCATGTAATTACTTTACTTTATTGCTAAGCCGTTAGCCATAGTAGTAGAAGTAATAGTTGGCGAGACAACTTCATGAAGACACGATGATGGAGATCATGATGACGGAGATCATGGTGTCATGCCGGTGACGATGATGATCATGGAGCCCCGAAGATGGAGATCAAAAAGGAGCAAAATGATATTGGCCATATCATGCCACTTTTTGATTGCATGTGATGTTTATCATGTTTATGCATCTTATTTGCTTAGAACGACGGTAGTAAATAAGATGATCCATCATTAAAATTTCAAGAAAGTGTTCCCCCTAACTGTGCACCATTGCGAAAGTTTGTCGTTTCGAAGCACCATGTGATGATCGGGTGTGATAGATTCTAATGTTCACATACAAAGGGTGTAAGCCATATTTACACACGCGAAACACTTAGGTTAACTTGACGAGCCTAGCATGTACAAACATGGCCTCAGAACACAAGAGACCGGAGGGTCGAGCATGAGTCATATAGTAGATACGGTCAACATGAAGATGTTCACCGATGATAACTAGTACGTCTCACGTGATGATCAGACACGGCCTAGTTGACTCGGATCATGTAATCACTTAGATAACTAGAGGGATGTCTATCTGAGTGGCAGTTCATTAGATGAACTTAATTATCCTGAACATAGTCAAAAGCCCTTTGCAAATTATGTCATAGCTCGCGCTTTAGTTCTACTGTTTTAGATATGTTCCTAGAGAAAATATAGTTGAAAGTTGACAGTAGCAATTATGCGGACAGTAGAAGGCTTATGTCCTTTATGCACCGCTCGGTGTGCTGTACCTCGAACATGGTCTGTGGATGTTGCGAACATCTGACACACACGTTTTGATGACTACGTGATAGTTCGGTAATGTTAAACGGTTTAGAATTGAGGCACCAAAGATGTTTTTGAAACGTCACGGAGCATATGAGATGTTCTGAGGGCTGAAATTGGGATTTCAGGCTCGTGCCCACATCAAGAGGTATGAGACCTCTGACGAGTTTTCTAGCCTACAAACGAAGGGAGAAGATCTCAATCGTTGAGCTTATACTCAGATTGTCTGGGTACAACAATCACTTGAATCGAGTGGGAGTTAATCTTCCAGATGAGATAGTGATGTTTCTCCAAAGACATTGCCACCAAGCTGCTAGAGCTTCGTGATGAACTATAACATATCAGGGATAGATGATCCTTGAGATATTCGCGATGTTTGACACCGCGAAAGTAGAAATCAAGAAGGAGCATCAATTGTTGATGGTTAGTGAAACCACTAGTTTCAAGAAGGGCAAGGGCAAGAAGGGATACTTCATGAAACGGCAAATCAGCTGCTGCTCTAGTGAAGAAACCCAAGGTTGAACCCAAACCCGAGACTCAGTGCTTCCGTAATAAAGGGAACATCCACTAAAGTAGAATTACCCTAGATACTTGGTAGATGAGAAGGCTGGCAAGGTTGATAGAAGTATATTGGATATACATTATGTTAATGTGTGCTTTACTAGTACTCCTAGTAGCACCAGGGTATTGAGATACCGGTTCGGTTGCTAAGTGTTAGTAACTCGAAATAAAAGAGCTACGGAATAAACGAAGACTAGCTAAAGGTGAGATGACGATGTGTGTTGGAAGTGTTTCCAAGGTTGATGTGATCAAGCATCGCCTGCTCCCTCTACCATCGAGATTTGGTGTTTGCGTTGAGCATAGACATGATTGGATTATGTCTATCGCAATACGGTTATTCATTTAAGGAGAATAATGGTTACTCTATTTATTTGAATAATACCTTCAATAGTCTTGCACCTAAAGGAATGGTTTATTGAATCTCGATCGTAGTGATACACATTTTCATGCCAAAAGATATAAGATAGTAATGATAGTACCACTTACTCGTGGCACTGCCATGTAAGTCATATTGGTATAAAACGCATGAAGAAGCTCCATGTTGATGGATCTTTGGACTCACTCGTTTTTGAAAAGTTTGAGACATGCGAACCATGTCTATTGGTGTATACGCATGAAGAAACTCCATGCAGATGGATCGTTTGGACTCACTTGATTTTGAATCACTTGAGATATACAAATCATACCACATGGGCAAGATGACTGAAAAGCCTCGTTTTCAGTAAGATGGAACAAGATAGCAACTTGTTGGAAGTAACACATTTTGATGTGTGCAGTCCAATGAGTGCCGAGGCATGCAGTGAATATCGTTATGTTCTTACTTCACAGATGATTCGAGTAGATGTTGAGTATATTTACTTGATGAAACACAAGTCTGAATTATTGAATGGTTCAAGTAATTTCAGAGTGAAGTTGAAGATCATTGTGACAAGAGGATAAAATGTCTATGATATGTTCATAGAGATGAGTATCTGAGTTACGAGCTTTGGCACGCAAATAAGACATTGTGGAAATTGTTTCACAATTAATACCGCTTGGAACACCATAGTGTGATGGTGTGTCCGAACATCATAGTTGCACCCTATTGGATATGGTGCGTACCATGATGTCTCTTATCGAATTACCACTATCGTTCATGGGTTAGGCATTAGAGACAACCACATTCACTTTAATAGGGCACCACATAATTCCATTGAGACGACACCGTTTGAACTATCGTTTGGAGAAACCTAAGCTGTCATTTCTTAAAAGTTTGGGGCTGCGAAGCTTATGTGAAAAAGTTTCAGGTTGATAAGCTCGAACCCAAAGTGGATAAAATGCATCTTCGTAGGACACCCAAAAACAGTTGGGTATACCTCCTATTTCAGATCCGGAAGCAAAAGGATTGTTTCTAGAAACGGGTCCTTTCTCGAGGAAAAGTTCTCTCGAAAGAATTGAGTGGGAGGATGGTGGAGACTTGATATGGTTATTGAACCATCACTACAACTAGTGTGTAGCAGGGCACAGGAAGTTGTTCCTGTGGCACCTACACCAATTGAAGTGGAAGCTGATGATAGTGATCATGAAGCTTCGGATCAAGTCACTACCGAACCTCGTGGGACGACAAGGACGCGTACTGCTTCAGAGTGGTATAGTAATCCTGTCTTGGAGGTCATGTTGTTATACAACAATGAACCTACGAGCTATGGAGAAGCGATGGTGGGCCCGGATTCCGACAAATGGATCGAGGCCATAAAATATGAGAGAGGATCCATGTATGAAAACAAAGTGTAGACTTTGGAAGAACTACTTGATGGTCATAAGGCCATTGGGTACAGATGGATTTTAAAAGGATGACAGACAATGATGGTAAGTATCACCATTAAGAAAGCTCGACTTGTTGTTAAGATGTTTTCTGACAAGTTCAAGGAGTGGACTACGGTGAGGCTTTCTCACTCGTAGCGATGCTAAGAGCCCGTTGGAATTGAATTAGCAGTTACTGCATTATTTATGAAATCTTGCAGATAGGATGTCAAAAACCATTGTTTCCTCGACGATATTCTTGAGGAAAGGTTGTATGTGATACAACCAGAAGGTTTTGACAATCCTGAAAGACGCTAACAAGTATGCAAAGCTCCAACAATCCTTCTAAGGACTGGAGTAAGCATCTCGGAGTTGGAGTGTACGCTTTGATGAGATGATCAAAGATTTTGGGTTTATACAAAGTTTATGAGAAACTTGTATTTCCAAAGAAGTGAGTGGGAGCACTACAGAATTTCTGATAAGTATATGTGAATGACATATTGTTGATCCGAAATGATGTAGAATTTTTGGAAAGCATATAGGGTTATTTGAAAAGTGTTTTTCAATAGAAAACCTGAATTAAGCTGCTTGAACATTGAGCATCAAGATCTATGAGGATGGATCAAAAACCCTAAATGGTACTTTCAAATGAGCACATACCTTGACATGATCTTGAAGGTGTTCAAGATGGATCAGTCAAAGAAGGAGTTCTTGCCTGAGTTGTAAGTTATGAAGTTAAGAGTTAAAGCTCGACCACGGCAGAAGAGAGAGAAAGGATGAAGGTCGTCCCCTATGCTTCAGACGTAGGCTCTATAGTATGCTATGCTGTGTACCGCACCGGAAGTGTGCCTTGCCGTGAGTCAGTCAAGGGGTACAAGAATGATCCAGGATTGGATCATTGGACAGTGGTCAAAATTATCCTTAGAGGAAGAAGGAAATGTTTCTCGATTATGGAGGTGATAAAGAGTTCGGCATAAAGGGTTACGTTGATGCAAGCTTTAACACCTATCCGAATGACTCTGAGTAGCAAACTGGATACATATAGTGGAGCGACCATTTGGAATAGCTCCAAGTGGAGCGTGGAAGCAACATTTACAATATGACCTAGAGATTTGCAAAGTACATACGGATCTGAATGTTGCAGACCCGTTGACTAAAAACCTCTCTCACAAGCAAAACATGATCAAACCCCAGAACTCATTGAGTCTTAATCACATGGTGATGTGAACTAGTTTAGTGACACTAGTAAACTCTTTGAATGTTGGTCACATGGCGATGTGACCTATCAGTGTTAATCACATGGCGATGTGAACTAGATTATTGACTCTAGTGCAAGTGGGAGACTGTTGGAAATATGTCCTAGAGGCAATAATAAATTAGTTATTATTATATTTACTTGTTCATGATAATCGTTTATTATCCATGCTATAATTGTATTGATAGGAAACTCAGATACATGTGTGGGTACATAGACAACACCGTGTCCCTAGTAAGCCTCTAATTGACTAGCTCGTTGATCAATAGATGGTTACAGTTTCCTGACCATGGACACTGGATGTCGTTGATAACGGGATCACATCATTAGGAGAATGATTTATCGACAAGACCCAATCCTAAGCCTAGCACAAAGATCGTGTACTTCGTATGATAAAGCTTTTCTAATGTCAAGTATCATTTCCTTAGACCATGAGATTGTGCAACTCCCGGATACCGTAGGAATGCTTTGGGTGTACCAAACGTCACAACCTAACTGGGTGGCTATAAAGGTGCACTACGGGTATCTCCAAAAGTGTCTGTTGGGTTGGTACGAATCGAGACTGGGATTTGTCACTCCGTGTAACGGAGAGGTATCTTTGGGCCCACTCGGTAGGACATCATCATAATGTGCACAATGTGACCAAGGGGTTGATCACGGGATGATGTGTTACGAAACGAGTAAAGAGACTTGCCGGTAACGAGATTGAACAAGGTATCGGCATACCGACGATCGAATCTCGGGCAAGTACAATACCGCTGGACAAAGGAATTGTATACGGTATCGATTGAGTCCTTGACATCGTGGTTCATCCGATGATATCATCGTGGAACATGTGGGAACCAACATGGGTATCCAGATCCCGCTGTTGGTTATTGACCGGAGAATGTCTCGGTCATGTCTGCATGATTCCCAAACCCGTAGGGTCTACACACTTAAGGTTCGATGATGCTAGGGTTATAGGGAACATATATACGTGGTTACCGAATGTTGTTCGGAGTCCCAGATGAGATCCCGGACGTCACGAGGAGTTCCGGAATGGTTCGGAGGTAAAGATTTATATATGGGAAGTCCTGTTTTAGTCACCGGACAAGTTTCAGGTGCTAAACCCTAAAGGGGTCGCCCCTTGCCTTGGGGGTCAAGGAAACCCCCCTGGCCGCCGCCCCTCCTCAGATTGGATCTGAGGGGGCCGACCCCTCTCTCCCTTGCCCCTATATATATGTGGGGGGTGGGAGGGCAGCCGCGCCCAAGTTCTGGCGCAGCCCTCCCCCTCTCCCAAGTCCTCCTCCTCTCCCGCGGTGCTTGGCGAAGCCCTGCGGGATTGCCACGCTCCTCCATCACCACCATGCCGTTGTGCTGCTGCTGGACGGAGTTTTCCCCAACCTCACCCTCTCTCCTTGCTAGATCAAGGCAGGGGAGACGTCACCGGGCTGCACGTGTGTTGAACACGGAGGTGCCGTCCGTTTGGCACTAGGATCTTCGGTGATTTGGATCACGACGAGTATGACTCCTTCAACCCCGTTCTCTTGAACGCTTCCGCTTAGCAATCTACAAGGGTATGTAGATGCACTCTCCTCTCTCTCGTTGCTAGTCTCTCCATAGATAGATCTTGGTGACTCGTAGGAAAATTTTGAATTTCTGCTACGTTCCCCAACATATTGATGGTAGAAATATATTTTTATAATCTGAATAAATAAAAACAGAAAGGTAGCAAATAGTAAACAGGCACAAAAACGGTGTTGCAATGCTTAAAAATAAGGCCTAGGCCTAGGGTCCGTACTTTCGCTAGTGCAACCTCTCAACAATGCTAACATAGTTGGATCATATGATTATCCCTCAAAGTGCAATAAAGAATCACTCCCGAGTTCCTATTAGCGGAGAACAAAAGATAGGAATTGTTTGTAGGTCACGAAACCACCTCAAAGCTATTCTTTCCGTTCGATCTATTCAAGAGTTCGTACTAAAATAACGCAAAGCTATTTTTTCATTCGATCTATCCTAGAGTTCTTACTAGAATAACACCAAAGGAGATTCATATTCATAATACTCAATCCACACAAAGAACTATAAAGAGACCCCAAAGTTTCCATCGGAGAAAAACGTGCATCAACCCCTATGCATAGATTACCCCAATATCACCGCGAGAATCCGTGAGTTGAATGCCATAACACATATCAAGTGAATCAATAGGATACCTCATTTTCACCTCAAGTATTCATATTGCAAGACATATATCATGTGTTCTCATCTCTGAATATTCAATCCGACAAGACAAAACTTTGAAGGGTAAAGATTCAATTCATCATAACAAGAGTATAAAGGGGAGAAACATCATATGATCTGACTATATTAACAAAGCCCGTGATATAGATCACGAGAGAGAGAGAGAGATCAAACACAGCTACTAGTACAAACCCTCAACCCCGAGGGTGGACTACTCCCACCTCATCGTGGTGGCCGCCGGGATGATGAAGATAGCCACCAAAGATGATTCCCCCTCCAGCAGGGTGTCGGAACGGGGTCTAGATTGGTTTTCACGGATACAGAGACCTTGCAGCGGTGGAACTTCTGATCTAGGTTAACCCCGAAGGGTTTCGGAATATTTGAGAATTTATAGTGTAAAGAGGGGGTGCAGGAGGCCACCGAGGTGGGCACAACCCACCTGGGCATGCCAGGGGTCCCTGGCGCGCCCTGGTGGGTTGTTCCCCCTCGAGGCACCCCCACGTGCATCTCAGGCCCATTGGGTTCCTTTTGGTCTAGAAAAAATCTCCAAAAAGTTACGCGGTGTTTGGACTCCATTTGATTTGATTTCATGCGATGTAAAAAACAAGCAACAAACAACAACTAGCACTGGGCACTGGGTCAATAGGTTAGTCCCAAAAAATGATACAAAGTTGCTATAAAATGATCGTAAAACACCCTAGAATGATAAAATAACAACATGAATACTTCATAAATTATAGATACGTTGGAGACGTATCAGCATCCCCGAGCTTAATTCCTACTCGTCCTCGAGTAGGTAAATGATAAAAGAAATAATTTATGAAGTGTGAATGCTAGCAAAGTGCATAAGTTTGATCAATGATAATTTCTACCATCATAACATCAATTCTTTCTTATAAAACTTCTCATGTTATAGTAGCAACCGATTCACATATTAAGGTTCAAACAATGAACTCTCTTGAAACTCAATGACCTATGTTCTCAGTCATCAAGCAATTGCAATTCAACTTATTCAACAGAGTTTAAGTAAGAGCTCCACATACTCAACCATCATATAGTCGTCTATGATTGCTAACACCCACCGCATACACATGAGCAAAACGTTTCAACGGACACATAGAAAGATAGGGGCTTATAATTTCCCCTCCCAACGTGTTCACCTTTGGGTGATGTCAACAATAATAACTCATGCTACCCATATTCAACTGGTTATATGTGCCTAGATCTTTCCTCACCACATGATGCTTGCCAAAAGATAAAAATAAAAAGGAATAGAGAGAAAAACTTTTGACTCTTTGCATAAAAGTAAATACTGAAAAGTAAAAGATAGGCCCTTCGCAGAGGGAAGCAGAGGTTGACATGCGCTTATTTGTTTGTATGCTCAACCCCTGAGTGCAAAAGAATGTCACGTTATATTGCCCCTTATGATAGCAGCCTTTATTATGCAGTTTGTCGCTTTTATTCTTTGCCATCACAAGTACATGCAACGCTCAGTTCTCTCTTACACTAAATGATCTAACACTTTTAGAAGCAATTTTTATTGCCTTATTGCACCGATGACAACTTACTTCAAGGATCTTGCTTAGGTAGGTATGGTGGACATGTGAAAATAAGATTTGGGTTTAAGGGTTTTTGGATGCACAAGTAGTATCTCTACTTAGTGCGGAATTTTAGGCTAGCAAAGATGGGGGGCAAGCACCACATGTTGAAGGATCTATGACAATATAACTTCTATGTGAATATGAGCAAATATAAATCATTACGTTGTATTCCTAGTCCAACTCAACAATTTTGGCATATAATATTTTGATGGGGGCTCACAATCACAAAAGATTTCCATGGTAGTGTATTTTCATGTGAAAGTTCTCTTCCTTATACTAATTATTCGTGAATTGCTTGTATGACCAATATTGTGATTGTCAAGCTTCAAAAGCTTTCACTTTATAAACCCAATGTGAAGCCACTACTAGGCATGATATTATTTCAACTTCATGACATTCAATTTATTCAACAATTTACTCATAGGATATAGGTGAAGCACGAGAGTAAATGACAAGATACTCCAAAAAGATATAAGTGAAGATCAAGTGAGTAGTTATGTAAACGGGTAGCTATTTGAGGACTCTCTCTTATTCAAAAACTTTCAGATCTAAGTATTTTATTAAAACAGCAAGAAAAATGAAAATAAAATGACATTTCAAGAGTAGCACAACTCATGTGAAGAAGCAAAAACTTAGGCTCAACCGATACTAACCGATAATTGTTGAAGAAGAAAGGTGGGATGCCTACCGGGGCATCCCCAAGCTTAGATGCTTGAGACTTATTGAAATATTAGATTGGGATGCCTTTAGCATCCCCAAGCTTGAGCTTTTGTGTCTCCTTAATTACTCTTATATCACGGTTTCCCTAAATCTCAAAAACTTCATCCACACAAAACTCAACAAGAACTCGTGAGATAAGTTAGTATAAATCAATGCAAAACCTTATCATTCTCTACTGTAGTAAATCACTAAAATTATTATTCAACATTTCATACTAAATGCCTCTGCATATTTAATACTCCTATCCTCAAATAGAATCATTAAACAAGCAAACATATGCAAACAATGCAAACATAACAGCAATCTGCCAAAACAGTACAGTCTGTAAAGAATGCAAGATTCATCATACTTACATAACTCAAATAATTATGAGAAAAATACTACACTGTAGAAAATTTATCAGATCTTATTTTGCAAAAAGTTTCAATAATTTATCATATTCTGAATTTTCTAGGGAACTTTTGCAACATCGATAAACTTTATGTTTTCAAACAGCAACAAGTATACTTGCAAAATAAGCATGGAAAAGGCTATCATTGCCACTTTTATTGAAAATAAAAGATGAAAATATTATTCTAAATAAAAGCAAGCAAATCCTAAAAAACAAATTTATGCTCCAAGCAAAACACATATCATGTGACGAATGAAAACACAGCTCCAAGTGAGGTTACCGATAATGTTGGAGACGAAAGAGGGGATGCCATCCGACGCATCCCCAAGCTTAGTTGCTTGGATCTTCCTTGAATATTAACTTGGGGGTGCCCTGGGCATGACCAATCTTAGGGTATTGTCACTAATTATTCTCCTCATATCAACATCTCACCCAAAACTTGAAAACTTTAATCACACAAAACTTAACGGAACCTTGTGAGATAGCTTAGTATGATAAAGAGCAAACCATTTCACTTTTTATACTGTCAAAGACAATATTCATAATTGTTTCGACACAATTCCTACTGTATAATATAATTTTCACAATTTATGTTGAGCAATATAAGCCATAGAAACAAGGAAACAAGCAAACTATGCATTGAAAACAGAATCTGTCAAAAACAGAACAGTCTGTAGTAATCTGTACTCAAACCATACTTATGTACTCCAAAAATTATGGAAAATATTGTACCACGTGAGCAATTTGTATATTAATCTTCTTCAAAAAGAATTAACTCAAAATCACTCTTCTGTTAAAAATGAGAGCTATTTTCGTGAGCGCAAGAGTTTCTGTTTTTCAGCAAGATCAAATCAACTATCACCCAACATGATCCCAAAGGCTTTACTTGGCACTTTATTGAAACAAAGACAATAAAACATGATTACTACAGTAGCCTAATCATGTGAAAATACAAAAACAGTAGGTAAAAGTGTTGGGTTGTCTCCCAACAAGCGCTTTTCTTTAATGCCTTTTAGCTAGGCATGATGAGTTCAATGATGCTCGCATAAAAGATAAAGATTGAAACATGAAAAAGAGCATCATGAATCACATGGCAAGCACATTTAAGCCAAACCCAGTTCCTGTGAATAAGGATTTTGTGAGAAAATAATTCTTGGGAACAATAATCAACTAGCATAGGAAGGCAAAACATGCATAACTTCAAGATTTTCAACACATAGAGAGGAAACTTGATATTATTGTAATTCATACAAGCATAAGTTCCTCTCTCATAATAATTTTCAGTGGCATCATGAATGAATTCAACAATATAGCTATCACATAAAGCATTATTTTCATGATCCATAAGCATAGAAAATTTATTAATCTCCACACAAGCAAATTTATTCTCATCAATAGTAGTGGGAGCAAATTCAACAAAATAACTATCATGAGATCGAAAGTTAAAATCATGATGACAAGTATCATGGTTATCATTATTCAATATGGCATACATGCCATCACCATAATCATCAAATATAGGAGGCATGCTTTCATCATAATAAACTTGTTCATCAAAAGTTGGGGGACTAAAAATAGCATCTTCATCAAACATAGCATCCCCAAGCTTGTGGCTTTGCATATCATTAGCATCATGGATATTCAAAGAATTCATACTAACAACATTGCAATCATGCTCATCATTCAAATATTTTGTGCCAAAGATTTTATTGACTTCTTCTTCTAACAATTGATCACAACTTTCTGATCCATCATTTTCAAGAAAGATATTATAAAGATGATCAATAATATGATGCAACCTCAATTCCATTTTTTATGTAGTTTTCTTTTATAAACCAAACTAGTGATAAAATAAAAAACTAAAAGATTCAATTGCAAGATCTAAAGATATACCTTCAGCACTCACCTCCCCGGCAATGGCACCATAAAGAGCTTCGTTGCCGGAGTGTGAGTGTCGGTTTCCTCACCTCCCCGGCAACGGCGCCAGAAAAGAGCTTGATGTCTAGTACGCAACTTTATTCTTGTAGACTCGTGTTGGGCCTCCAAGCGCGGAGTTTTGTAGGATAGTAGCAATTTTCCATCAAGTGGATGACCTAAGGTTTATCAGTCCGTGGGAGGTGTACGATGAAGATGGTCTCTCTCAAGCAACCCTGCAACCAAATAACAAAAAGTCTCTTATGTCCCCAACACACCCAATACAATGGCAAGTTGTATAGGTGCACTAGTTCGGCGAAGAGATGGTGATCAAAGTGTAATATTTATGGTAGAAATATAATTTTGTAATATGAATAAATAAAAACAGCAAAGGTAGCAAATAGTAAACGGGAACAAAAATGGTGTTGCAATGCTTAAAAATGAGGCCTAGGGTCCGTACTTTTGCTAGTGCAACCTCTCAACAATGCTAACATAGTTGGATCATATGATTATCCCTCAAAGTGCAATAAAGAATCACTCCCGAGTGCCTATTAGCGGAGAACAAAAGATAGGAATTGTTTGTAGGTCACAAAACCACCTCAAAGCTATTCTTTCCGTTCGATCTATTCAAGAGTTCATACTAAAATAACGCAAAGCTATTTTTTCCATTCGATCTATCCTAGAGTTCCTACTAGAATAACACCAAAGCAAATTCATATTCATAATAATCAATCTACACAAAGAACTATAAAGAGACCCCAAAGTTTCCGTCCGAGAAAAACGTGCATCAACCCCTATGCATAGATTACCCCAATATCACCGCGGGAATCCGCGAATTGAATGCCATAACACATATCAAGTGAATCAATTGGATACCTCATTGTCACCTCAAGTATTCATATTGCAAGACATGTATCATGTGTTCTCATCTCTGAATTTTCAATCCGACAAGACAAAACTTTGAAGAGTAAAGATTCAATTCATCATAACAAGAGTATAGAGGGGATAAACATCATATGATCCGACTATATTAACAAAGCCCATGATATAGATCACGAAAGAGAGAGATCAAACACATAGCTATTGGTACGAACCCTCAGCCCCGAGGGTGGACTACTCCCTCCTCATCGTGGTGGCCGCCGGGATGATGAAGATGGCCACCGAAGATGATTCCCCGCTCCGGCAGGGTGCCAAAATGGGGTCTAGATTGGTTTTCACGGTTACAGACCTTGCGGCGGTGGAACTTCTGATCTAGGTTAACCCCGAAGGGTTTCGTAATATTTGGGAATTTATAGTGTAAATAGGAGGTGCGGGAGGCCACTGAGGGGGGCACAACCCACCTGGGCGCGCCAGGGGGACCTGGCACGCCCTGGTGGGTTGTGCCCCCTTGGGGCACCCCCTAGGTGCAGCTTAGGCCCATTGGGTTCCTTCTGGTCCAGAAAAAATCTCCAAAAAGTTACGCGGTGTTTGGACTCCGTTTGATTTTGATTTCCTGCGATGTAAAGAACAAGCAAAAAACAACAACTGGCACTGGGCAGTGGGTCAATTGGTTAGTCCCAAGAAATGATATAAAGTTGCTATAAAATGATTGTAAAACACCCAAGAATGATAAAATAACAGCATGAATACTTCATAAATTATAGATACGTTGGAAACGTATCAACACCGCAAAAGAGTATTACATTGAATAGATCTCCGAGAACATCGAGGAGAACTTTGTATTGAGAATCAAAGAGAGAGAAGAAGCCATCTAGCTACTAGCTATGGACCCGTTGGTCCATGGTAAACTACTCATGCTTCATCGAAGAGGATATGGTGTTGATGTAGAAGCCCTCCTTGATCGAATCCCTCTCTGGCAGGATGCTGAAAAAGGTCCCTAGATGGGATCTCACACAGAAGGTTGCGGCGGTGGAAAAGTGGTTTCGTGGCTCCCCTGGAAGTTTTTGGGTTATTTCAATATATATAGGAGGAGGATCTAGGTCAGGGGGTCACCAAGGGGGGCACAAGGTTGGGGGGACGCCCTACCCACCTGGGCGCGCCCTGCACCCTTGTGGCTGCCTCGTGACTCTTCCGACTTGCACTCCAAGTCTCATGGGTGTCTTCTGGTCCAAGAAAAATCATCGTGAAAGTTTTATTCCGTTTGGACTCCGTTTGGTATTCCTTTTCTGCGAAACCCTAAAACAAGGAAAAAACAAAAACTGGCATTAGGCTCTAGGTTATGAGGTTAGTCCCAAAAATCATATAAAATAGCATATTAATGCGTATAAAACATCCAAAATAGATAATATAATAGCATGGAACAATTAAAGATTATAGATACGTTGGAGACGTATCACCTTATACCCTCGATCTGGAGTGCCTACAATTGCCATCTAGGTATCTCTCACACCTTAGATTCACCCTTCACTTTGGAGGATTTGCTTAAGGTAATAAAAGCAATGCCTCTAGACAATGCTACCTGGCCGGACGAATTCACCTGATGGTTCTACTACACCTATTGGGATATCATTGGGCTAAATTCATGCGTGCATTGGATTGCTTTCACCATGGAGATATGTGAGGTATGTGTTGCCGGAAATTAACAATGCTTTGATCTCTCTTCTACCCAAAGTTTATGGAGTGATGGACATTCGGTATTTTCACCCGGTGAGCATAGTGCATGGGGCAACCAAAATCTTTGCAAAGATCCTTTCATTACGGCTAACCGATGAGCATCGTGTCTAGTAGAGACACACCAAAGTGCTTTCGTTCGGGGCAGGTTAATACATGGCAATTTCATGGTGGTTCAGTGCATGGCTAAGAGATTGCATGCGCTTAAAGATCTAGCGATTATGTTAAAGGTCATATCTCAAAGGCATTTGACTTGGTGCAATGGCCCATCCTTGTCGAGGTGATCTTGAAGATGGGGCTTAGCTCGAGATGGATTGACCGGATATGTGGCCTCCTTTCCTCCACTTCTACCTGGGTCATGATAAATGGTGTGCCAGGAGCCCCAATCTTCCATAGACGTGGTCTCCGGCAAGGTGATTAACATAGTCGATTCCAGTGAATCTCGAGTAGGGGGTCTCGAGCTGGTAGCCTAATGAAGGAAATATGCCCTAGAGGCAATAATAAAGTTATTATTTATTTCCTCATATCATGATAAATGTTTATTATTCATGCTAGAATTGTATTAACCGGAAACATGATACATGTGTGAATACATAGACAAACATATAGTCACTAGTATGCCTCTACTTGACTAGCTCATTAATCAAAGATGGTTATGTTTCCTAACCATAGACATGTGTTGTCATTTGATTAATGGGATCACATCATTAGGAGAATGATGTGATTGACATGACCCATTCCGTTAGCCTAGCACTTGATCTTTTAGTATATTGCTATTGCTTTCTTCATGACTTATACATGTTCCTCTAACTATGAGATTATGCAACTCCCGTTTACCGGAGGAATACTTTGGGTGCTACCAAACGTCACAACGTAACTGGGTTATTATAAAGGAGTACTACAGGTGTCTCCAAAGGTACATGTTGGGTTGGCGTCTTTCGAGATTAGGTTTTGTCACTCCGATTGTTGAAGAGGTATCTCTGGGCCCTCTCGATAATGCACATCGCTATAAGCCTTGCAAGCAATGTAGCTAATGAGTTAGTTACGTAATGATGCATTACGTAACGAGTAAAGAGACTTGCCAGTAACGACATTGAACTAGGTATTGGATACCGACGATCGAATCTCGGGCAAGTAACATACCGGTGACAAAGGGAACAACGTATGTTGTTATGCGGTTTGACCGATAAAGATCTTCACAGAATATGTAGGAGCCAATATGAGCATCCAGGTTCCGCTATTGGTTATTGACCGAGAATAGTTCTAGGTCATGTCTATATAGTTCTCGAACCCGTAGGGTCCGCACGCTTAACGTTACGATGACAGTTTTATTATGAGTTTATAAGTTTTGATGTACCGAAGGCTGTTCGGAGTCCCGGATGTGATCACGGATATGACGAGGAGTCTCGAAATGGTCGAGACATAAAGATTGATATATTGGAAGCCTATATTTGGATATCGGAATTGTTCCTGGTGAAATCGGGATTTTACAGGAACACCGGGGGGTTACCGGAACCCTCCCGGGGGTTAATGGGCCTTAGTGGGCCATGAGGGAGAAGAGGAGGGCCGGCCAGGGCAGGCCGCGCGCCCCCTCCCCCCTAGTCCGAATAGGACAAGGAAGGGGGGGGCGCCCCCCTTTCCTCTTTCCCCTCCCCCCTTTCCTTCTCCACCAAGGCAAGAGGGGGGAGTCCTACTCCCGATGGGAGTAGGACTCCTCCAGGCGCACCCCTAGGGGACCGGCCGCACGTCCCCCCTCCCTCTTTTATATACGGGGGCAAGGGGGCACCCTAGAACACACAAGTTGATCTTCAAGATCATTCCTTAGCCATGTGCGGTGCCCCCCTCCACCATATTCCACCTCGGTCATATCGTCGCAGAGTTTTGGTGAAGCCCTGCGCCAGTAGAATATCATCATCATCACCATGCCGTCGTGCTGATGGAACTCATCCCCGACACTTTGCTGGATCGGAGTCCGGGGATCGTCATCGAGCTGAACGTGTGCTGAACTCGGAGGTGCCGTACGTTCGGTGCTTGGATTGGTCGGATCGTGAAGATGTATGACTACATCAACCGCGTTGTCATAATGCTTCCGCTTACGGTCTACGAGGGTACGTGGACAACACCCTCCCCTCTCGTTGCTATGCATCACCATGATCTTGCGTGTGCGTAGGAAAATTTTGAAATTACTACGTTCCTCAACAGTGGCATCTGAGCCAGGTTTTATGCGTAGATGTCATATGCACGAGTAGAACACAAGTGAGTTGTGGGCGATACAAGTCATACTGCTTACCTGCATGTCATACTTTGGCTCAGCGGTATTGTGAGATGAAGCGGCCCGGACCGACATTACGCGTATGCTTACGCGAGACTGGTTTCACCATTACGAGCACTCGTGCTTAAAGGTGGCTGGCGGGTGTCTGTCTCTCTCACTTTAACTAAATCGAGTGTGGCTACGCCCGGTCCTTGCGAAGGTTAAAACAACATTAACTTGACGAACTATCATTATGGTTTTGATGCGTAGGTAAGAACGGTTCTTGCTCAGCCTGTAGCAGCCATGTAAAATTTGCAACAAGAAAGTAGAGGACATCTAACTTGTTTTTGCAGGGCATGTTGTGATGTGATATGGTCAAGACATGATGCTATATTTTATTGTATGAGATGATCATGTTTTGTAACCGAAGTTATCGGCAACTAGCAGGAGCCATATGGTTGTCGCTTTATTGTATGAAATGCAAACGCCCTATAATTGCTTTACTTTATCACTAAGCGTTAGCGATATTCGTAGAAGCAATAGATGGCGTAACGACAACGATGCTACGTTGGAGATCAAGGTGTCGCGCCGGTGACAATGGTGATCACGACGGTGCTTCAAAGATGGAGATCACAAGCACAAGATGATGATGGCCATATCATATCACTTATATTGATTGCATGTGATGTTTATCCTTTATGCATCTTATCTTGCTTTGATTGACGGTAGCATTTTAAGATGATCTCTCACTAAAATTATCAAGAAGTGTTCTCCCTGAGTATGCACCATTGCGAAAGTTCTTCGTGCTGAGACACCACATGATGATCGGGTGTGATAGGCTCTACGTTCAAATACAACGGGTGCAAAACAGTTGCACACGTGGAATACTCAGGTTAAACTTGATGAGCCTAGCATATAACAGATATGGCCTCGGAACACGGAGACCGAAAGGTCGAGCGTGAATCATATAGTAGATATGATCAACATATTGATGTTCACCGTTGAAACTACTCCATCTCACGTGACGATCGGACATGGTGTAGTTGATATGGATCACATAATCACTTAGAAGATTAGAGGGATGTCTATCTAAGTGGGAGTTCTTGAGTAATATGATTAATTGAACTTAAATTTATCATGAACTTAGTACCTGATAGTATTTTGCTTGTCTATGTTTGTTGTAGATAGATGGCTCGTGCTGTTGTTCCGTTGAATTTTAATGCGTTCCTTGATAAAGCAAAGTTGAAAGATCATGGTAGCAATTACATGGACTGGGTCCGTAACCTGAGGATTATCCTCATTGCTACACAGAAGAATTACGTCCTGGAAGCACCGCTGGGTGCCAGGCCTGCTGCTGATGCAACTGACAATGTTAAGAACGTCTGGCAGAGCAAAGCTGATGACTACTCGATAGTTCAGTGTGTCATGCTTTACGGCTTAGAACCGGGTCTTCAACGACGTTTTGAACGTCATGGAGCATATGAGATGTTCCAGGAGTTGAAGTTAATATTTCAAGCAAATAGTTCAGTGTGTCATGCTTTACGGCTTAGAACCGGGTCTTCAACGACGTTTTGAACGTCATGGAGCATATGAGATGTTCCAGGAGTTGAATTTAATATTTCAAGCAAATGCCCGAATTGAGAGATATGAAGTCTCCGATAAGTTCTATAGCTGCGAGATGGAGGAGAATAGTTCTGTTAGTGAACACATACTCAAAATGTCTGGGTATAATAATCACTTGATTCAACTGGGAGTTAATCTTCCTGATGATAGTGTCATTGGCAGAATTCTTCAATCACTGCCACCAAGCTACAAGAGCTTCGTGATGAACTATAATATGCAAGGGATGGCCAAGACTATTCCCGAGCTCTTCGCAATGCTAAAAGCCGCGGAGGTAGAAATCAAAAAGGAGCATCAAGTGTCGATGGTCAACAAGACCACCAGTTTCAAGAAAAAGGGCAAAGGGAAGAAGAAGGGGAACTTCAAGAAGAACAGCAAACAAGTTGCTGCTCAAGAGAAGAAACCCAAGTCTGGACCTAAGCCTGAGACTGAGTGCTTCTACTGCAAGCAGACTAGACATTGGAAGCGGAACTGCCCCAAGTATTTGGCGGATAAGAAGGATGGCAAAGTGAACAAAGGTATATGTGATATACATGTTATTGATGTGTACCTTAGTAATGCTCGCAGTAGTACCTGGGTATTTGATACTGGTTCTGTTGCTAATATTTGCAACTCGAAACAGGGACTACGGATTAAGCGAAGATTGGCTAAGGACGAGGTGACGATGCGCATGGGAAATGGTTCCAAAGTCGATGTGATCGCGGTCGGCATGCTACCTCTACATCTACCATCGGGATTAGTTTTAGACCTAAATAATTGTTATTTGGTGCCAGCGTTAAGCATGAACATTATATCTGGATCTTGTTTGATGCGAGACAGTTATTCATTTAAGTCAGATAATAATGGTTGTTCTATTTATATGAGTAATATCTTTTATGGTCATGCACCCTTGAAGAGTGGTCTGTTTTTATTGAATCTCGATAGTAGTGATACACATATTCATAGTGTTGAAACCAAAAGATGCAGAGTTGATAATGATAGTGCAACTTATTTGTGGCACTGCCGTTTAGGTCATATCAGTGTAAAGCGCATGAAGAAACTCCATACTGATGGGCTTTTGGAATCACTTGATTATGAATCACTTGGTACTTGCGAACCGTGCCTCATGGGCAAGATGACTAAAACACCGTTCTCCGGAACTATGGAGCGAGCAACTGATTTGTTGGAAATCATACATACTAATGTTTTTGGTCCAATGAATGTTGAGGCTCGTGGCGGGTATCGTTATTTTCTCACCTTCACAGATGATTTGAGAAGATATGGGTATATCTACTTAACAAAACACAAGTCTGAAACATTTGAAAAGTTCAAAGAATTTCAGAGTGAAGTGGAAAATCATCGTAACAAGAAAATAAAATTTCTACGGTCTGATCGTGGAGGAGAATATTTGAGTTACGAGTTTGGTTTACATTTGAAACAATGTGGAATAGTTTCACAACTCACGCCACCCGGAACACCACGACGAAATGGTCTGTCCGAACGTCGTAATCGTACTTTACTAGATATGGTACGATCTATGATGTATCTTACTAATTTACCGCTATCATTTTGGGGTTATGCTTTAGAGACGGCCGCATTCATGTTAAATAGGGCACCATCAAAATCCGTTGAGACGACACCTCATGAACTGTGGTTTGGCAAGAAACCAAAGTTGTCGTTTCTTAAAGTTTGGGGCTGCGATGCTTATGTGAAGAAACTTCAACCAGATAAGCTCGAACCCAAATCGGAGAAATGTGTCTTCATAGGATACCCAAAAGAAACTGTTGGGTACACCTATCACAGATCTGAGGGCAAGATTTTCGTTGTAGAATTCGGATCCTTTCTAGAGAAGGAATTTCTCTCGAAAGAAGTGAGTGGGTGGAAAGTAGAACTTGATGAGGTAAATGTACCTGCTCCCTTATTGGAAAGTAGTTCATCACAAGAACCGGTTCCTGTGACAACTACACCAATTAGTGAGGAAGCTAATGATATTGATCATGAAACTTCAGATCAAGTTTCTACTGAACCTCGTAGGTCTACCAGAGTAAGATCCGCACCAGAGTAGTACGGTAATCCTATTCTGGAAGTCAGGTTACTTGACCATGATGAACCTACGAACTATGAGGAAGCGATGATGAGCCCAGATTCTGCAAAATGGCTAGAGGCCATGAAATCTGAGATGGGATCCATGTATGAGAACAAAGTATGGACTTTGGTTGACTTGCCCGATGATCGGCAAGCCATTGAGAATAAATGGATTTTTAAGAAGAAGACTGACGTTGATGGTAATGTAACTGTCTATAAAGCGTGACTTGTTGCGAAAGGTTTTCGACAAGTTCAAGGGGTTGACTACGATGAGACTTTCTCACCCGTAGCGATGCTTAAGTCTGTCCGAATCATGTTAGCAATTGCTGCATTTTATGATTATGTAATTTGGCAAATGGATGTCAAAACTGCATTCTTGAATGGATTTCTGGAAGAAGAGTTGTATATGATGCAGCCAGAAGGTTTTGTTGATCCAAAAGGTGCTAACAAAGTGTGCAAGCTCCAGTGATCCATTTATGGACTGGTGCAAGCATCTCGGAGTTGGAATAAATGCTTTGATAGTGTGATCAAAGCATATGGTTTTATACAGACTTTTGGAGAAGCCTGTATTTACAAGAAAGTGAGTGGGAGCTCTGTAGCATTTCTGATATTATATGTAGATGACATATTATTAATTGGAAATGATATAGAATTTCTGGATAGCATAAAGGGATACTTGAATAAAAGTTTTTCTATGAAAGACCTCGGTGAAGCTGCTTATATATTAGGCATCAAAATTTATAGAGATAGATCAAGACGCTTAATAGGACTTTCACAAAGCACATACCTTGATAAAGTTTTGAAAAAATTCAAAATGGATCAGGCAAAGAAAGGGTTCTTGCCCGTACTACAAGGTGTGAAGTTGAGTCAGACTCAATGCCCGACCACAGCAGAAGATAGAGAGAAAATGAAAGATGTTCCCTATGCTTCAGCCATAGGCTCTATCATGTATGCAATGTTGTGTACCAGACCTGACGTGTGCTTAGCAATAAGCTTGGCAGGAAGGTACCAAAGTAATCCAGGAGTGGATCACTGGACAACGGTCAAGAACATCCTAAAATACCTGAAAAGGACTAAGGATATGTTTCTCGTATATGGAGGTGACAAAGAGCTAGTTGTAAATGGTTACGTTGATGCAAGCTTTGACACTGATCCGGACGATTCTAAATCGCAAACCGGATACGTGTTTTTATTAAATGGTGGAGCTGTTAGTTGGTGCAGTTCTAAACAAAGCGTCGTGGCGGGATCTACATGTGAAGCGGAGTACATAGCTGCTTCGGAAGTAGCAAAAGAAGGAGTCTGGATAAAGGAGTTCATTTCCGATCTAGGTGTCATACCTAGTGCATCGGGACCAATGAAGATCTTCTGTGACAATACTAGTGCAATTGCCTTGGCAAAGGAATCCAGATTTCACAAGAGGACCAAGCACATCAAGAGATGCTTCAATTCCATCTGGTACCAAGTCCAGGTGGGAGACATAGAGATTTGCAAGATACATACAGATCTGAATGTTGCAGACCCATTGACTAAGCCTCTTCCACGAGCAAAACATGATCAGCACCAAGACTCAATGGGTGTTAGAATCATTACTGTGTAATCTAGATTATTGACTCTAGTGCAAGTGGGAGACTGAAGGAAATATGCCCTAGAGGCAATAATAAAGTTACTATTTATTTCCTCATATCATGATAAATGTTTATTATTCATGCTAGAATTGTATTAACCGGAAACATGATACATGTGTGAATATATAGACAAACATATAGTCACTAGTATGCCTCTACTTGACTAGCTAATTAATCAAAGATGGTTATGTTTCCTAACCATAGACATGTGTTGTCATTTGATTAATGGGATCACATCATTAGGAGAATGATGTGATTGACGTGACCCATTCCGTTAGCCTAGCACTTGATCATTTAGTATATTGCTATTGCTTTCTTCATGACTTATACATGTTCCTGCAACTATGAGATTATGCAACTCCCGTTTACCGGAGGAACACTTTGGGTGCTACCAAACGTCACAACATAACTAGGTGATTATAAAGGAGTACTACAGGTGTCTCCAAAGGTACATGTTGGGTTGGCGTATTTAGAGATTAGGTTTTGCCACTCCGATTGTCGAAGAGGTATCTCTGGGCCCTCTCGGTAATGCACATCACTATAAGCCTTGCAAGCAATGTAGCTAATGAGTTAGTTACGGAATGATGCATTACGTAACGAGTAAAGAGACTTGCCAGTAACGAGATTGAACTAGGTATTGGATACCGACGATCGAACTCGGGCAAGTAATATACCAATGACAAAGGGAACAACATATGTTGTTATGCGGTTTGACCGATAAAGATCTTCGCAGAATATGTAGGAGCCAATATGAGCATCCAGGTTCCGCTATTGGTTATTGACCGAGAATAGTTCTAGGTCATGTCTACATAGTTCTCGAACCCGTAGGGTCCGCACGCTTAACGTTACGATGACAGTTTTATTATGAGTTTATAAGTTTTGATGTACCGAAGGTTGTTCGGAGTCCCGGATGTGATCACGGACATGACGAGGAGTCTCGAAATGGTCGAGACATAAAGATTGATATATTGGAAGCCTATATTTGGATATCGGAATGGTTCCGGGTGAAATCGGGATTTTACTGGAACACCGGGGGGTTACCGGAACCCTCCCGGGGGTTAATGGGCCTTAGTGGGCCATGAGGGAGAAGAGGAGGGCCGACCAGGGCAGGCCACGCGCCCCCTCCCCCCCTAGTCCGAACAGGACAAGGAAGGGCGGCGGCTCCCCCCTTTCCTCTTTCCCCTCCCCCCTTTCCTTCTCCACCAAGGCAAGAGGGGGGAGTCCTACTCCCGATGGGAGTAGGACTCCTCCAGGCGCACCCCTAGGGGGCCGTCCGCACCTCCCCCCCTCCCTCCTTTATATACGGGGGCAAGGGGGCACCCTAGAACACACAAGTTGATCTTCAAGATCGTTCCTTAGCCGTGTGCGGTGCCCCCTCCACCATATTCCACCTCGGTCATATCGTCGCAGAGTTTAGGCGAAGCCCTGCGCCGGTAGAATATCATCATCGTCACCACGTCATCGTGCTGATGGAACTCATCCCCGACACTTTGCTGGATCGGAGTCCGGGGATCATCATCGAGCTGAACTTGTGCTGAACTCGGAGGTGCCGTACGTTCGGTGCTTGGATCGGTCGGATCGTGAAGACGTACGACTACATCAACCGCATTGTCATAACGCTTCTGCTTATGGTCTACGAGGGTACGTGGACAACACTCTCCCCTCTTGTTGCTATGCATCACCATGATCTTGCGTGTGCGTAGGAAAATTTTGAAATTACTACGTTCCCCAACACCTAAGTATGATGGTAACAAGATACACGAGGTTTTACCCAAGTTCGGGCCCTCTCGAAGAGATAATGCACACCATGTGTCCTGCTTTTGATTGTATTGATTGTGGATGAAGTACAGAGTATAAGTGTTTTCTACCATGAGATTGGCTATCGCTTGATTAGTTGAGCATCTATGTGCCCTACCCCCAGTTTATATAGGCAGCGGGGGTCTAGGGTTACCGCTATGTCATCTACGCATCTGGTAAATCATGTTGTAGTCGATGTCTGAGTCCCTATAGTACGAGCCAAGTCTTCGGGGATCTTCCCTATACAGGTCATGGGTTTCAGGGTGTGGCCCATCAGTAAACCGCCATGGGGGTCCTCTATCTGGCCCAGCTGGCCAGGAGATGACGTGGTGAGTATGACACCATCGGTATCCCTTGAACCGGTCTTCAAGTCAGGGATGCTCCTCGGTTCTTCCGAACTGCTCTTCGTCTTTAGTCCTCCCTCTTGAAAGCTGCTTCAATGAATCCCTCCCATCTTCGATCTCGAGGATCACACGTCGGGCATCCAAGGAGTTACTGTTGATGCCTCACATCGTAATTTGGGTAAATATTTCCCAAGTGATGGTGCCTTAGCTTCGAAGTGTTCCCGTGATAAGGCCGAGCTAACGGTCTGGTCATCCTCTCACAGCTCTGACCAATTTCGTCCGTCAAGGCCCATGCAACAGCAGCATGCCATCACTTCGGCGGTCATCATAACGTTGGGGCATGGCTCAAGGTCCCACAAGCGTCACATCCTATCAGGAAAGGATATCGTGCCCCGATGTATACAATAAATTAATCTATTGCCCCATGATTCTTGCGTGTGATTAACTCATGACACCTGGAAAACTGGTGGAATAACTGTCATGCAACTTTGATGCTTCGCCATCCTTTTGCAAAGAACTTTTGCTATAAATTGGGCCTTGCTATAGGGAAAAGGTTTCACATCCTCTCATAGTCTTCTTCTCTCTAGTCGCTCTCGTGCCCTTCTCACCCTCCTCATCGCATGCGACATGCTAATGGTAGACAACCGTCAACGAAAAAACCTGCATCCATGGATCCAGCGGCCACCTCATCCCCGTAGACCACCGATTGCGCTGAAGGGGAGTGGGGGAGTGGGGGACCTGCACCATAACTCAGAGTCAGCTGGACTAGTTGTCTGCCCTGGCTACCTTCCCTCACCGGGGGTCGCCATCACATGCCCAGGGTTAATCGCCGGTAATGACGAAGTCGTTCAAGAACGATGCCCCAACCCCTAAGGGAACGAGCGGGTATGCTTCATCCAAGGTCGGGCCAATAATGGTGCAAAATGTACGGCCCGCACGGGGCCCAAAATTCTTGGGGGGCGCAATTTTTTTATATAGGCCTAGTATTGAAAAAACTTAAGCGCTACTGGGCTGCTGGACGCTGGAGTGGGCTGGAGTCAAGGCAACGAGGCCATCAAGCGTTGAGCACTGAAACGGATCGGGGATCATTCTCCTTTACTCCTCCTCCTACTCGATCGCTACAGGGATCGGGATCGTGGCTACAAGAAAGGAAACTCTCAACCATGGGCTTGTGGCTACAGGAAAGAAATGTCTCATTGCCTCCACGCCTCGCCCCTCGGTCGCTGGTCAATAGATTGAACGGATCATCAGAATTTGGATTCATGCCGATAGGGCGACAGGCCACTGCCGCCGTTGCCTTCCTTGCCTCCTCTCTAAAATTTCAGAGGCATCAACTTTGTCTTGTCAGATTGATCAGTGACCGACTCTAGCCTCCAGGTTCTTAGCGAGTCCTTCTTTTTTATTAACTTTGGTTCCTACTCTTAATTCCTAATTTTATAATTAACTCTTGGCAGGGATCGTTACTTCATTAGAGATTGGTTCTTACCTCCTCGGTTAAAGTCATGACACCCAAAAATAGGTGAGTTAGACGGTTCGTTTAATTGCCAAAAAATATTTCACGAGATATGTATATACATTATAATTGCTTGTTAGTTCATTTTCCTGTGAGATAGGGCCCCATTTTTTAGTTTCGCACATGGCCCGGATTTTGCTGGCCCGGCCCTGCCTTCATCCATTTTCCTTACTAGGGGCCTGGGTTTCCCAATTCACCCCTTTCTAAGGGGATTACTGTATTTTTATGGACTCCAATTACATCATATTTCTCCCAACTCAACCATCCACATAGCATGCTATGTTCCACTATGCGAAGCCTTCCTATGATGTGAGCCGCATATTAATTCATGGCACCAATATTTCTGCGTTCAACTAGGCATCCAGGGTCAGTCACTACTGGAATGCTAGAATGCGATGGTGTCATCATCTGCAGAGTGGCCATACTCAGCTACCGTGATGGTTCTATCGAGGAGACGAGCAAGAACCTGCAGGAGGACTGGTTTATCTCCCCGAAGTGCCGCTTTACGACCTTCTTTGAGTAAATCTCGTCGTCCCTTTTTCCTCGGATTATCCAAAGTGGCTCGGCTTCATATAATTGTATAAGACATGTTGTGATTAATTATCACATGTGATTAGTGGGGAATCTCCCCTTGTCCATAACCGCCGTGTGGTTAACCGGCGTGTCTCTATTCCTCTGCCGAACTGACACATCTCTCCCAAGTGTCGCGTCTGTTCACATGGTATATATTGTAACAGCAACGATCGAATCAATAGAAGTTTCCATTCAATTCGAACATGTTATCATGCACGTAGAAAAAACTAGCGAAGAGCAAGAGAAAGAAAGGGAGGGAAGGAGCACTTGCCGCCGGTGAGATGTCTGGCCACGTCTCCTCCTTCCTCCGCCTGATCTGCAAGGACGGTTGCCGCTACCGCCTCATTGCCCTTCACCGCCATGGAGTTGGTGGCCTTCGCTGTTTCCGTCGTTGGATGCAAGCCATTCGTTGGTTCAGCCGAAGCACCGCTGGATGTGGCGCCCTTGGCAGCCATCGCGTCGCTGGACGCGCCCCCACGGTTCTCACCATGCCCCTGGACAGGGTCACTGCGCTCATGGACGCGCCCACTGTAGTGCTCCCTACGCCCGTAGCCAGGCGCCCATGGGGTTCGACCCCTGGCTAGTGGCCGGCCTGAGCGCCCCCATGGTGCACGGGGCTGCAGCCGCGCCTACACCACCCCCTGGGTCCCCGCCTCCACCCCCTCCTCTGCGGCCGAGTGGCTCGCACTTTCAATGCCGAGGCCGCCTGTTAGGGCATATTTCTCCCTTAGTGGTTTTGGTGATTGATGATAATACTTTCGCGGACTAATCATGTGTATTGAGCATTTCAGATATTCCATCAAAAGGCACGAGACTATTAATGCCCCTCGAAGCCTTTCATAGAAGACGGAGTTTTTTCTGTCGATTTCTTTTCGATGATTTGAGTCGTAGGAAACCCATACTACTAAGAGGGGTTCCGCGTTTGAAAGGTATGGCTGGAATCAACACGTACGCAGCCTCACTTTCACCCTCGTTGCTTTTCCATGTCCCTGGAGCTTGTTCGACTTGTTTTCTGAGACAGTTGTAGTTAGCACAAGTTGTAGTATCGCTTGTGACCATGGTAGTACCCATCGGTACTACTGCTGGTCACTACCGGCCTAGTACCGCTTAGGGGGTCCCTCGCTCTGCATCTTTCGGTTGTCTCTAATATAATTAGCGGCACTTGCACGGTAGTAGAATAGTAGTAACGCTCGCATGGTCCTACCGCGCCTAGTACCATCGTGCTTAGGGTTTCCCCCTGTGCTACTTTTGGTTGCCTGCTTTCCTTTAGCGGTACTAGAGCAGCACTAGAGCTGTAGTACCACTTAGCATGGTACTGCCCCCTAGCTCATGCCCTAGTACTGCTGCTTAGTGTTGGCCAGATCATCTAAGCGGTTGTACCGCTTGGGGCTCCGGTAGTACCGCTCATGCGGCACTACTGCCCCTTGTTTCCTCTATTTTCTGTGTTGGACTGAGTAGTACCGCTCCTATGAGCGGTAGTACCCCTTAGATGCGGGCTGAGGGCATAAAACAGTTGGATTTTCCTCCACTATATAAAGGGGATCTTCTTCCCCAAGAATATTCACCTCTTCTTTCCCCAAGCTCCATTGTTGCTCCAAAGCTCTTTTTCGCCCGATCTCTTTCCCTAGACAATCAAACTTGTTGATTCTCTAGGGATTGGTTGAGAAGGCCCCGATCTACACTTACACCAAGAGAAATTTGATCCCCCCCCCACTAATCCCTTGCAGATCTGGTTACTCTTGGGTGTTTGAGCACCCTAGACGGTTGAGGTCACCTCGGAGCCACATTCCATTGTGGTGAAGCTCCGTGGTTTTGTTGGGAGCCTCTAATTCAGTTGTGGAGTGAGCCCCAACCTTGTTTTAAAAGGTCGGTTTGCCACCTTCAAGTGCACCACTAGTGGATTCACGGCATCTCGCATTGTGTGAGGGCGTGAGGAGAATATGGTGGCCCTAGTGGCTTCTTGGAGAGCATTATGCCTCCACACCGCTCCAACAGAGATGTACTTCCCTTCAAAGGGGAGGAACTTCGGTAGCACATCCTCGTCTCCACCGGCTCCACTTATGGCTATCTCTTACCTTTACTTTGTGCAAGCTTTTATTGTGTTGTATCCTTCTTTGGTCTTGTTGTTGTTGTTATTGTTGTTGTTGTTAGCATCATATAGGTTGCACATCTAGACAATCTATTTGTTGCTAACCCTAATTTGTTAAGAAAAGTTAAGAATTGGTAGTTGCCCATTCACCCCCCCCCCCCCTCTAGTCAACAATATCGATCCTTTGAACTGGTATCAGAGCCTCATCTCTTTTTAAGGGTTTCACCACCCGAAGAGTATGGTTGATACGGGGGATGAAGTGCCCGAGGCCGTGGAGCTAACTTCGATCACACGAGACTACATAAATGAAGCTATGGCTTCACTTAAGATGTCTATGATGACCAAAGTCAAGTCCATGCTTAAAGAATTACTTGAGGGGTTGAAAGCTTCTCCCGATCCTTTGCTTGTGGTTAATCCCATCACATCAGTGTCGGAGGCCCATTCCGACAAGGAAGCGGCTAGGTACACAAACTTCTTCCCTTCACAACAAGAATGGCACGGGAACCTTTGCCTCGGTTCCCCCTCCCCCAGTCTATGGAGGACCTGTCCCCACACCTAATAATAACCATGTTGGTCCTTCTCCTAAGCTTGTTAAGGGTGATTTTGCTAATTGGTTTTTTTGCATCAAGTCTCATTTGAATCACACCTCATCAAATCTTTGGAGAATCATTGAGAAAGGCTTCTACCCGCATGATCCAAACAATTTCACCCCAAGAGAAGAGGCGGACAATGAATACAATCACTCTGCCTTGTTCATCCTTCAAGCCGCGGTTCCTCCCGAAGATCTATCTCATTTGCGCCTCTTCACTCGTGCAAAGGATTGTTGGGAGCACATATATCTTTGTACAAGGGGAGCTCAAGCATCCAACGGTACAACTTTGAAGTGGTCCTTGATGAAGCCGATGAATTTGTGATGCTAGAAGATGAGGATCCTCGTGATCTCCACTAGAGGGTGTAAACTCTTGCGGTTTCTCTTCAAGATCATGGGAGCAAGGATACGGATGACAATTGGATCAAGCAGAAGTTTCTTCAGGCCATCATACCTTTCAACAAGGCCATGTCCTCCATTATTCATCAAAGACCAGACTTCCACACTTTGTCCTCAAGTGAAGAAGAAGAAGAAGAAGAAGAAGAAGAAGAAGAAGAAGAAGAAGAAGAAGAAGAAGAAGAAGAAGAAGAAGAAGAAGGAGAAGAAGAAGAAGAAGAAGAAGGAGAAGAAGGAGAAGAAGAAGGAGAAGGAGAAGAAGAAGAAGAAGAAGAAGAAGAAGAAGAAGAAGAAGAAGAAGAAGAAGAAGAAGAAGAAGAAGAAGAAGAAGAAGAAGAAGAAGAAGAAGAAGAAGAAGAAGGAGAAGAAGGAGAAGAAGAAGAAGGAGAAGAAGAAGAAGGAGAAGAAGAAGGAGAAGAAGAAGAAGGAGAAGGAGAAGAAGGAGAAGGAGAAGAAGAAGAAGAAGAAGAAGCCCAGTGTCAGTTTTTGTTTTTTCCTTGTTTTTGAGCTTCACAGAAAAGGAATACTAAATGGAGTCCAAACGGAATAAAACTTCACGATGATTTTTCTTGGACCAGAAGACACCCAGCAGACTTGGAGTGCAAGTTCGAAGAACCACGAGGCAGCGACAAAGGTGGAGGGTGTGCCCAGGGGGGTAGGGCATGCCCCCTACCTTGTGGGCCCCTCATGACCCTCGTGACCTAGATCTTCCTCCTATATATTTGCAAATGTTCCCAAACCCTCAGAAGCATCCACGAAAACACGTTTCCACCGCCGCAACCTTCTGTTCTCGTGAGATCCCATCTAGGGGCCTTTTTCGGCATCCTACCAGAGGGGGATTCGATCACGGAGGGCATCTACATCAACTCTATTGCTCTTCCAATGAAGCATGAGTAGTCCAACATAGACCTACGGGTCCATAGCTAGTAGCTAGATAGCTTCTTCTCTCTCTTTGATTTTCAATACCATGTTCTCCTTGATGTTCTTGGAGATCTATCCGATGTAATGCTCTTTTGCGGTGTGTTTGTCGAGATCCGATGAATTATGGATTTATGATCAGCTTATCTAAGAATATTATTTGAATCTTCACTGAATTCTTATATGCATGATTTGGTATCTTTGTATTTATCTTCGAACTATCAGTTTGGTTTGGCCATCTAGATTGGTTTTTATTGCAATGGGAGAGGTGCCTAGCTTTGGGTTTAATCTTGCGGTGTCCTCACCCAGTGACAATGTAGGGGTAGCAAGACACGTATTGTATTGTTGCCATCGAGGATAAAAAGATGGGGTTTACATCATATTGCTTGAGTTTATTCCTCTACATCATGTCATCTTACTTAATGTGTTACTATGTTCTTTATGAACTTAATACTCTAGATGCGGGTAGGAGTCGGTCGATGTGTGGAGTAATAGTAGTAGGTGCAGGCAGGATTGGTCTACTTGATACGGACGTGATGCCTATATTGCATAATCATTGCCTTGGATATCATCATAACTTTGTGCTTTTCTATCAATTGCTCGACAGTAATTTGTTCACCCATCGTATTATTTGCCTTCATGAGAGAAGCCTCTAGTGAAACATATGGGCCATGGGTCCATTTTCCATCATATTCGTTTCTGGTCTACTATTTTCCATCATATTAGTTTCCGGTCTACTATTTTGCAATCTTTTATTTTCAGATCTATAAACCAAAAAAAACCAAAAATATTTTATCTTTTGTTTATCTACCTCTATCAGATATCACTTTTGCAAGTAACCGTGAAGGGATTGACAACCCCTTTATCACATTGGGTGTAAGTTGTTAGATTGTTTGTGCAGGTATTGGTGATTTGTGCGTTCTTCTCCTACTGGATTGACACCTTGGTTCTCAAACTGAGGGAAATACTTATCTCTACTTTGCTGCATCACCATTTCCTCTTCAAGGAAAAAACCAATGCAAGCTGAAGAAGTAGTAGAAGAATTTCTGGCTCCGTTGCCAGGGAGATCTACGCCAAGTCAAGATCTACATCAAGCCTACCAAGTACCCATCATAAAACTCTCATCTCTTGCATTACATTATTCTCCATTCGCCTATCGTTTTCCTCTCCCCCACTTCTAAAACAATTTTTGAAAAGATTTGCTTTTTTTATTCTCCCTTCTTCCGTTCGCCTTTTCTTTGCCATTATGTCTTACTTGGTTTGTTTGCTCGTTCGCTTGGTATAATTGTGTGTTTATTGAAAATCAAGAACCAAAAGGTTTATGGATCCTCATGCACTTGCTGATCTTTTTAAAAGTTCCAATTATGATGAACCAATTGCTAGTGAATTGAGTGCACTAGATTATCTCTATGAGGTTTTGCTTAAATTCGTGAATCTGAAAACTGTGATGAAGTGTTGAAAGAAGAAAATTATAAAGTGATTCACGATTGGGGTGATTCTTCTTATGATCTTGAAAAATTATTTAAGCCCCATGATGAATATGAGATTGATAATAATGTTTGCAGTAATATTGAAAGTGTGTTTGGAAGAGTGTTAACTTTAGATCCTACATATTTGGAGAATGTTATATCTTATGAATTTTTTGATAAAAGTGGGTTTGGAGAGGTCATGACTTTAGTTAATGTTAATCCCACTATTTTGGAAGAGTGTCAACTTCGCATGCATGTGGACTGTGTTGAGAATATGTTATGTGATAGCTATATTGTTGAATTCTCGTATGATCCTACATGTAATTATTATGAGAGAGGAAAAATATGGTTGTAGAAATTTTCATGTTACTAAATTACCTCTCTTCATGTTGAGATTGCTATCGTCTCTTTCTTCTTCCTTGCATATGCTAGTTTTTGCTTGCCTTGACAATTTGTTTGCTTATAAAATGCCTATGCATAGGAAGTATGTTAGACTTAGATGTGTTTGTCACGTGTTTTATGATGCTCTCTTTGCACTTCAATTGTTGTCTTTCATGTGAGCATCATTGAAATCTCAATGCCTAGCTAAAAGGCTTTAAAGAAAAGCGCTTGTTGGGAGATAACCCAATATTTTTCTTCTCATTTTGCAATAAATAATTCATATAGCCTCTGGTTAGATGTTTTTTGTGTGTTTTAATTAGTGTTTGTGCCAAGTAAGACCATTGGGATGGCTTACGGTGATAGTTGAATTGATCTTGCTGAAAAACTGAAACTTTTGCTCCCAGAAAAATAATTTTAATAATTCACAGGAGCGTGCTTTTGATCTGAATTTTTTACACAAGATTTATATAAAAATTGACCAGGTTTTCCTAATTTTTCAGAATTTTTGGAGTTACATAAGTATTCGAAGTTCTCTGATTACTACAAACTATTCTGTTTTTGACAGATTCTGTTTTGTTGTGTTGTTTGCTTATTTTGATGAATCTATGGGTAGTATCGGGGTTGTGAACCATGGAGAAGTTGGAATACAGTATATATTACACCAATATAAACAAAGAATGAGTTCACAACAGTACCATAAAGTGGTGATTTGCTTTCTTATACTAATGGATCTCATAAGATTTTCTGTTGAGTATTATGTTGTGAAGTTTTCAAGTTTTGGGTAAAAATTTGATGGACTATGGAATAAGGAGTGGCAAGAGCCTAAGCTTGGGGATGCCCAAGGAACGCCAAGGTATATTCAAGGACAACCAAGAGCCTAAGCTTGGGGATGCCCCAGAAGGCATCCCCTCTTTCGTCTTCGTCTATCGGTAACTTTACTTGAGGCTATATTTTTATTCACCACATGATATCTGTTTTGCTTGGAGATACTTGTATGATATGAGTCTTTGCTTTTTAGTTTTCCACAATCATCCTTGCTGTACACACCTTTTGAGAGGGACACGCATGAATTGTGATTTATTAGAATACTCTATGTTATTCACTTATATCTTTTGAGCTAGGCAATTTTGCTCTAGTGCTTCACTTATATCTTTTTAGAGCACGAAGGTGGCTTTATTTTATAGAAATTGTTGAACTCTCATGCTTCAATTATATTATTTGTAGGGTCTCTCTAAACAGAATGGTAATTTTCTTATGTTATGAATTTAGTCCTAATATGATAGGCATCCAAGAGTGATATAATAAAAACTTTCATATAAAGTGCATTGAATACTAAGAGAAGTTTGATTCCTTATGATTGTTTTGAGATATGAGGATGGTAATATTAGAGTCATGCTAGTGAGTAATTGTGGATTGTAGAAATACTTGTGTCAAAGTTTGTGATTCCCGTAGCATGCACGTATGGTGAACCATTATGTAATGAAGTCGGAGCATGATTTATTTATTGATTGTCTTCCTTATGAGTGGCGGCTGGGGACGGGCAATGGTCTTTTCCTACCAATATATCCCCCTAGGAGCATGCGCATAGTACTTTGCTTCGATGACTAATAGATTTTTGCAATAAGTATGTGAGTTCTTTATTACTAATTTGATTCCATGGATTATACGCACTCTCACCCTTCCACCATTGCTAGCCTCTCTAGTACCGCGCAACTTTCACCGGTACCATACACGAACCATATACCTCCCTCAAAACACCCACCATACATATCAATGATGGCATTTCCATAGCCATTCCGAGATATATTGTCATGTAACTTTCCACCATTCCGTTTATTATGACACACTTCATCATTTGTCATATTGCTTTGCATGATCATGTAGTTGACATAGTATTTGTAGCAAAGCCAGCATTCATAATTTTCATACATGTCACTCTTGAGTCATTGCACATCCCGGTACACCACCAGAGGCATTCATATAGAGTCATATTTTGTTCTAAGTATCGAGTTGTAATTCTTGAGTTGTAAGTAATAAAAGTGTGATGATCATCATTATTAGAGCATTGTCCCATGTGAGGAAAGGATGATGGAGACTATGATTCCACCACAACTCGGGATGAGACTCCGCACGATAAATAGAAAGAAAAAAAAGAGGCCAAAGAAGCCCACAAAAAAATGAGAGAAAAAGAGAGAAGGGGCAATGTTACTATCCTTTTTTCACACTTGTGCTTCAAAGTAGCACCGTGATATTCATGATAGAGAGTCTCCTATGTTGTCACTTTCATATACTAGTGGGAATTTTTCGTTATAGAACTTGGCTTGTATATTCCACTGATGGGCTTCCTCAAGTGCCCTAGGTCTTCATGAGCAAGCAAGTTGGATGCACACCCACTTAGTTTCTTTTTGAGCTTTCATAAACTTATAGCTCTAGTGCATCCGTTGCATGGCAATCCCTACTCACTCACATTGATATCTATTGATGGGCATCTCCATAACCCGTTGATACACCTAGTTGATGTGAGATTATCTCCTTCTTTTTGTCTTCTCCGCAACCACCATATTCTATTCCACCTATAGTGCTACGTACATGGCTCACACTCATGCATTGCGTGAAAGTTGAAAAAGTTTGAGAACATCAAAAGTATGAAACAATTGCTTGGCTTACCATCGGGGTTGTGAATGATTTGAATATTTTGTGTGATGAAGATGGAGCAAAGCCATACTATATGATTTTGTAGGGATAAGATTTCTTTGGCCATGTTATTTGAGAAGAATTAATTATTTTGTTAGTATGCTTGAAGTATTATTGTTTTTATGTCAAAATTAAACTTTTGTTTTGAATCATACGGATCTGAACATTCATGCCACAATAAATAGAATTACATGCATAAATATGTTAGGTAGCATTCCACATCAAAAATTCTGTTTTTATCATTTACCTGCTCGAGGACGAGCAGGAATTAAGCTTGGGGATGCTTGATACGTCTCCAACGTATCTATAATTTTTTATTGTTCCATGCTATTATATTATCTGTTTTGGATGTTTTATATGCATTAATATGCTATTTTATATGATTTTTGGGACTAACCTATTAACCTAGAGCCCAGTGCCAGTTTTTATTTTTTTTCTTGTTTTAGAGTTGCGCAGAAAAGGAATACCAAACAGAGTCCAAACGGGAGAGACCGTCCTTCACTTATGTATGGATGTCGATCGGTCTCCCTCAAGACATAGCTCGGTCTCTCCTTCTCAACACATATCGAGTTGATCTACCTCTCTAGTTAGGTCTTTGCCTCCCCCCTCCCCCCCCCCCACACACACACACCGATACATCAAGTGCTCTAGTCATGTCTCCCCGCCGCACACAAACTTGCCCTATGCCCTCTGCTATTCCGGTAGGTCAGTCGCCCTATATCTTTGACTTGCACACTGTAACATCCCAAATTTTCAATTTGGAATGTTATACATTAGATCATCATTGCATATCATATTTTATTGCATTTTAGCTTGATCCTAAAAATTCTACGCAACTCAGGGACCCATGGAGAGAGTTGGGGATTTCGTTATTTCATATTTGAGTTTTTCTCAAATTTAGAAAAAGGGGTCATTTCATTTTTATTATTTTATCTTCGTATATTTATTTTATAGAAATAAGAGAGAGGGAATAAATGACTTTCCCAAAATAAAGAAATATTGAGGATTTAATAATAAAATCAAATAAGATTTATTTCAGAGTTTTATCACTATTTTATTTGAATTAGGAAAATGCGCGCTTTTCAAAATTACATTTAGGCCCCAAATAAATGTACATCTTGTCCGGCTTATTTTTAGAGGACGGGAAAATTTTATTTCGGGATTTTTGGAGTCCGTTTAGTATTTCTTTTATTTGTTTTTCTGCGCGTCCAAATTATTAAAAAAACATCGAACCGACTCGGGGTGCTGTGGGCGACCCGGACTTGTCCACCGCCCGGCTTTATAAGCCACCGACCTTGCCGGCCCACCCCAGGCCGCGGTGCCACCTAACCCTAACCCTAGCCCGACCCCGCCGCAGCCGCCGCAGCTGCGTGCCGCCGCCGTCGTCGCCCCGCGCCGCACCAGAGCCGCCGCCGACCACTGTCGCCCCGCCGACCGCCGGAGCCGCCACCCGCTGCCGAGGTAGCACGGGAGTTCGTCGCCGCCGCCGGTGGTTTTCCTTAGAAAACCGCCTGGTTTTTTTAAGAACCGCGGATGTTTTTTATTAGATCGGTTTAGTTTTTTCCGGTTTACTTATTTTGCAGATGTTCATCCGTACGTTCGTTTTAACGAAGGGTTTTCCTTGTTTAGCCGCAGACAGAAAACGTTCGTTTGTTAGCCTTTTCGTCCGTTTTTTATTTTTCTCGGATTTTCCGCGATTATTTTCGATCGCGATTTCTGATCTAATTTTCGTTCTAGTATAACCTTTCGCTCGTTTATGGGAATTAGGCGATTCAAGCGCATGGAGTTTCATCTCGAAATCCTCTTTTCATTTAACCAACTCAAACAAGTTTTTGCTACTGTAAAATTTGACTTAGGTCCAGATTAGTAAACGAATCTTGTTTCTTTCGCCGTTTGACTTTCGTTGCTTCATTTGATTTGATTCTTTTTGCAAACTGGAATTCTTAAGTTGAACTTTCTAGTTAGATCTCTTATTTGAGTTTTACCTATGCATTAGATGAGTGCTTATTGTATGCTTGTTTGTTTGCGATAGGATACCCGGAGTGCGCCGCTTGCTACTATGAGTCTCTAGGTTTCACGGATCATCAGCAAGGCAAGTAACACTTTGATCATACCCTTTTACTACCCAGTTTTATTGCATTAGATAAATCCTCAAACAATTGCATGATTAGGATCTATTTAATATGTGGGTTTTGGGAAGTAGATGAGGTTGTACCTATTACCTGTTTTATTTATCAAACCTTTGGGAGTTACTTCTACGTTTGCTTATATTGCTATGCTATGCTAGTAGACATGGATTGGGTGAGTGTATCCATGACAGATGTGACATTGTTAATTAATGGATTACTTAAGGTGGCAACTTTAATACACATCTGGGTGGATTGAGGCACCTGGGGAACCCAGTGTTGCCTGTATTTTTTTGGAAATCCCGGGGTACCGTGTGATTCTCCTATGGACTGTCACCCAGGATCAAAGGGATCATGAGATTATTCATGCTAGAAACTTCCGTGTGCAGCCGCAAGCTACTATGGGCTATAACATAGTTGAGTATGTTGTGCGACCTCTTTCAATGGTAGACTAGCAGATGTAGGGGATGTAGGTTGGTACTGTCTACCCAGAGTAAAGAGTTAATGCTTTTGAAAGACGGTGTCTCGGTCATCCGTTTCTCAAACACCTTGTAGTGAGAGAAATCCAACGGAGGAGATCGAGTCTTGTGGGGAAAAGTGCGCAAACCTCTGTAGAGTGTACAAACTAATCATGGTTAGCCTTGTCTCCGATTATGGACGTTTTGAGTATCTAGTTCATGGATTATCATGTGAATCTCATCATGTTACTTAATTTAATTTGTTGGGTTTAATGATGATGCTTAATTGGGATTGAGTTGGAGGAACCTTCTCAATGTTTAACAACCACCATGATAGTTAAATAAAGTTTATTCCTTTGTTGTAGGGAAAAATTGGCTTTATGCAAAATGGTAACCATAGAGCTTTCCACCAGCCATATATGCATGTAGTGATAGCATTATTCTGTCCATTACTCTCTATGTGTTACATTGCCAGCATATTCCATGTGCTGGCCTGTTTCGGGCTGCAACGTTCAGGTTGCAGACTTTTCAGACGACGAGTAAGGTGCCTTAGGTCGTGATCTTATACTCAGTGATGCCGTTGGAGTTGATGGACTCGCTATGTCTTCCAAGCCTTCCGCTGTTATCATTATTAGATGGCCTTAAGCCATATTTATTGTAATAAGTTCTCTTTTGAGACATTTGATGTAATAAGTGTGTGATTGCTACTCTGTTATAAATCCTTCAAGTACTGTGTGTGTCAGCATTACCGACCCAGGGATGACACTGATGCACAGAGATCAGACTAATTGAGGTCTGATCGCTACAAGATGGTATCAGAGCACATGCTGACTGTAGGACATGACCACTAAGCTAAAGCCCTAGATCACTATTCTCTTCTCAATTCTGACTCCTCACCTTTTCTAATCTTTAGGATGGCGGATGCAAGGAACAAGTTCACGCAACCAGATGAAGATACACCCTTCGGACGCCACTTGAAGGAATTCACTATGTACCTGAACATCGGAGTACCAAGCTTCACCGAGACCCACATCGCCACCTTACCAGAAGAGGAGCGTTGGATGATTCAAGTTCAAGTTCCAGGAAGGACGTTCATGCCCGTCACTGAGCCCATAGAGTTTTCCTTTGATGCACCAACCTAGAGTCTAGGAAAGAGCATGGCAGCCCACATCACCATGGGACGCATTAGAGAAATTTACCACAAAGATCTGAAGGATACTATTTACTAGATTTGTGGGCGCTGAATTGAGCAATGGGAGATGATCAGCACCAGGAAGGATAGATCGATTGCAGCTTTCATCCAAGAGTTAAACCAGCACATTCGTCGCCAGGAGAACCAGATGTGCGCATGCATGATAGACCTGAAGAAGGCTATGACCAAGATCACGGAGCTGGAGGAGGAACTCAAGTCTACACGCGATGGATATGAGGAGGAAATGACGACACTCGTGGAGAATAATGATGATCTGAAGAAGAAGCTAAAAGTATTTATGGGATTCCCCGCGACTGGAGGAGAAGACGATGATTGCACTTGCCCGGAGAACTACATCATCATCGATGACACCGACTTGGACCCAGATGATAGCGATGATGACTATGTTGATGAAGCTGGAGCAGATATCATGGAGTCTTCGACCGATCAATTTTTCTAGTCGACCACCATAACAGTAGTAGTATTTTTCCCCATGTATATAGTATAGTCAGGAGCACTTTTGTAATGATAGTTAGACCGTTGTATGCCCTTGCTTGACTTGATTGAAGTGATATTGATTGTGTTTTGTCTCATGAGCATATGGGTAGTGTTTTTCTCTTTAGACCTCACTCTATTCTATATTCTCATCTTTTCTAAACCCTCAGATGCCTCCGAGACGTGACAATGGATTTGCTTTTCCACCGGAGCTCACTCAGTTGATCCGGCAGCAGAATGTATTGATGTAGATGTTAGTCCAGAATCAAAATTAGGGGAACAACAACAACCCACCATGACCACCACCTGTTGATCACCTAGCCCGTTTCTTGAGGCTGAATTCGTTGGTGTTCTCAAGTAGCACCGAGCCGATAGTTGCAGATGATTGGCTCCGCAAGATGGGAAGGGAGTTGACCACTGCAGGGTGCACAGATGCGGAGAAGGTGCATTTTGCCACACATCAGCTTGATGGACCCACAACATCATGGTGGGAAAATTTCATAGCCACTTACCCTATCGACATTGTCACATGGGATCAGTTTCAGCAGGATTTCCGTACTGCCCATGTTTCAGCAGGAGCTATGGCCATGAAGAAGCGTGAGTTTCGCAACTTGCACCAAGGAGGACGTACAGTTGGCCAGTATGTGGATGACTTTAGTAAACTAGCGTGTTATGCCCCGGATAACGTTGCTAAGGATGCAGCTAAGCAGGAGAAGTTTCTGGAAGGGCTGAATATGAGCTGAGCATGCAGTTGATGGTGGAAACCTTCAACAACTACCAGGAGTTGGTAGACAGAGCTCTCATGATTGAAGGGAAGCAACAGCAGATTGACAACCGCAAGAGGAAGTATGGACAAGGGAAGTACAATTCTGGAGCTCAGCAGAAGCCTCATTTTACCCCGAACTCGGGAGGACATTTTCAGCATACCCATGGAGGAGGGAGTTCGCACAACCATAGTGGCCCCAAGAATGGAAATGGTAATGGAGGAAGCAACGGACAGAACCGTACCAACCCATCAACACCAGCCAAGAGGGATCTAAGCCACATTACCTGTTTCAAGTGCCAGAAGACTGGACATTATGCCACTGAATGTCCTAAAGCTAAGAATGGAAATGGCAATGGAAGCTCTGGGAAGAAGCCTAACCCTTTCAATAGGGGACAGGTGAACCACGTTAGCGTGGAGGAGGTTAAAGCCAGCCACATGTAGTAATAGGTAAGTTTTTGGTTAAGTCATTTACTGCAATCGTTCTTTTTTATACTGGTGCATCGCATTCATACATATCAAGGGGATTTGTGGATAAGCATAAATTGCCAACCCAAGCCCTTAGGTCACCCATGTTAGTAACCTCGCTAGGAGCTGAGTATATGGCTAGTCTGTGGTGTGATCGGTTACCATTAAGGATTGGTAACTACGTGTTTCCCTCAGACCTAATTGTATTGGAGTCACAAGGACTGGATGTGATATTAGGCATGGATTGGTTATCGAAGTATGGAGGGAACATTGAACGCACCAGTAAGTCGACTTTGCTTACCACGCCAGAAGGAAGAAGGATCAAGTATGTATCCCGGCATGTGCCGAAGAGGACTCAAGTAAATTCCTTAACAGGAGTTGTACAGGAGGAAGTACCAGTGGTGAAGGATTTTCCTGACGTATGTCTAGAGGAGTTGCCAGGCATGCCACCGTATAGAGACATTGAGTTTTTGATTGAGCTTTTGCCAGGAACAGGGCCGATATCTAAGCGACCGTACATGATGCCCACGCAGGATTTGGAGGAAATTAAGAAGCAGATTAAGGAGTTACTGGATAAAGGTTATATTTGCCCAAGTTCGTCACCTTGGGGATCACCAATGCTTCTAGTGGAGAAGAAGGACGGATCATGGAGGATGGTTGTTGATTATCGAGGATTGAATGAAGTGACTATCAAGAACAAGTACCCATTGCCGATGATCAATGATCTGTTTGACCAATTGCATAGAGCTAAGGTATTTTCCAAGATCAACCTGCGATCAGGATACCACCAGCTGAAGATTCAAGAGCAGGATATCCCAAAGACAGCTTTTACCACAAGGTACGGGCTATACGAGTATACCGTTATGTCATTTGTTCTGACTAACGCACCTGCCTATTTTATGAACCTGATGAACAAGGTATTTATGGGATTTTTGGACAAGTTTGTCGTGGTATTCATTGATGATATTTTGGTCTACTCAAAGAATGAAGAGGAACATAAGGAACATTTGTGTTTGGTACTCGGGAAGCTCAAAAAACATCAATTATATGCCAAGTTAAGCAAATGTGAGTTTTGGTTGAAGGAAGTTGGATTCCTCGGACATGTGATATCCGGAGAAGGAATAGCAGTAGACCCCACCAAAGTTGTCACTGTGACAAATTGGGAAGCACCCACGTCAGTTGGAGAGATCTGGAGTTTTCTTGGACTCGCGGGATACTACCGGAGGTTCATTGAGAATTTCTCGAAGGTTGCAAAGCCCATGACAGAGTTGTTGAAGAAGGACACCAAGTTCAAATGGACCGAGGAATGTGAGGCCAGTTTCCAGGAGTTGAAGAAACGTTTGGTTACATCACTAGTGTTGATTCTGCCAGATCAGCACAAGGATTATGAAGTATATTGCGACGCTTCTCGTCGAGGACTTGGAGCGGTGCTTATACAGGAGGGAAAAGTTGTTTTGTATGCCTCACAACAGCTTAAGCCCCATGAGTTGAATTATGCTACACATGATTTGGAGTTAGCAGCTGTAGTGCACGCGTTGAAGACATGGAGACATTTTCTCATCGGAAACCATTGCGAGGTGTTCACGGATCACAAGAGTTTGAAGTGCATCTTCACACAAAAGGAGTTGAATCTCAGGCAAAGGAGATGGTTGGAGCTCATCAAGGATTATGATATGAGATTGCATTATCACCCCGGAAAGGCTAACGTAGTAGCCGATGCGTTGAGCCGCAAGAGCCATGTCAACACCCTCTTGACCAGAGAGTTACCGAAGGAGTTAGCCGAGGATCTTCACGAGCTATGTTTGGAAATAGTTCCGAGAGGCTATGTAGCAGCATTGGAGATTCAGTCTACTTTGATGGATAAGATCAGAGAAGCTCAGAAGACAGACAAGGAGATTGCCGAGATAAAGGAGAAGATGAGCAAAGGAAAAGCTAAAGGTTTTCATGAGGATGAGCACGATACCTTATGGTTTGAGGACCGCGTTTATGTGCCTAATGACCCGGAGATCAGGAAGTTGATTCTGCAAGAGGCCCATGACTCACCGTATTCGATTCACCCAGGAAATACCAAGATGTACCTGGATTTGAAGGACACCTTCTGGTGGACCGGAATGAAGAAGGATATTGCAGAGTATGTAGCACTTTGTGATGTATGTCAGAGAGTGAAGGCAGAGCATCAGAAGCCAGCAGGATTGCTACAGCCATTGCCGATACCCGAATGGAAATGGGATAAGCTAGGCATGGATTTTATCATGGGATTACCCAGGACTCGCTCAGGCTATGACTCAATATCGATCGTTTGATGAAGGTAGCTCATTTCATCCCAGTGAAGACCACTTACACTAGTGCTACGTTGGCAAAGATATACATGACCAGGATTGTATGTCTGCATGGAGTTCCGAGGAGCATTGTATCAGATAGAGGAACCTGGTTTACCTCAAAGTTCTGGAATCAGTTGCATGAAACCTTGGGTACCAGGCTAGAGTTCAGTACAGCCTTTCATCCACAGACAGATGGGCAGACCGAGAGAGTCAATCAGATTCTGGAAGACATGCTGAGAGCTTGTGCGCTAGATTATGGATCTAGTTGGGACGAGAATTTGCCATATGTAGAGTTCTCTTATAACAACAGTTATCAATCCAGTTTGAAGATGGCACCTTTTGAAGCTTTGTACGGGAAGAGGTGCAGGACACCGTTGTTATGGGATGAAGTTGGAGACCGTCAGTTGTTTGGACCAGATTTGATTAAAGAGTCTAAAGAGAAGGTTAAGCTAATTCGCGATAGGCTCAAGGTACCCCCAGTCCAGGCAGAAGAGCTATGCAGATTCTAAACGCAAGGAGATAGTTTACGAAGTCGGAGATAGAGTTTATCTTCGTGTGTCCCCACTTCGAGGAGTTAAGCGTTTTGGAGTTAAGGGAAAGTTAGCGCCACGTTTTATGGGACCATACAAAGTTTTGGAACGTATGGGAGAAGTTTCTTACAAGTTGGAATTCCCCGAAGGATCGTCAAGAGTTCATGATGTGTTCCATGTTTCCCAGTTAAAGAAGTGCCACGCGGTGATGGCTGATATACCTCTCAGAGATACAGTTCCACTGGAAGCGATTCAGCTCGACAGTGATTTGACCTATGAGGAGAAACCACTAAGGATTCTCGAATATGCCAGCCGAGTCACCCGCGGCAAGGTTATCAAGTTTTGCAAAGTTTAGTGGAGCCACCATACCGAAGATGAAGCCACCTGGGAGCGAGAGGAAGATCTACGGAAGGACCACCCTCACCTATTTTCTAGCCAACCCGAATCTCGAGGGTGAGATTCATCTTAAGGGGGGTAGGTTTGTAACATCCCAAATTTTCAATTTGGAATGTTATACATTAGATCATCATTGCATATCATATTTTATTGCATTTTGGCTTGATCCTAGAAATTCTACGCAACTCAAGGACCCACGGAGAGAGTTGGGGATTTCGTTATTTCATCTTTGAGTTTTTCTCAAATTTAGAAAAAAGGGATCATTTGATTTTTATTATTTTATCTTCGTATATTTCTTTTATAGAAATAAGAGAGAAGGAATAAAATGACTTTCCCAAAATAAAGAAATATTGAGGATTTAATAATAAAATCAAATAAGATTTTATTTCGGAGTTTTATCGCAATTTTAGTTGAATTAGGAAAAATGTGCGTTTTTCAAAATTGCATTTAGGCCCCAAATAAGTGTTCATCTTGTCTGGCTTATTTTTAGAGGACGGGAAAAATTCAATTCGGGATTTTTGGAGTCTGTTTAGTATTTCTTTTATTTGTTTTTCTCCATGTCCGAATTATTTAAAAAACAGTGAACCGACTCGGGCTGCCGTGGGCGACCCGGACTTGTCCACCGCCCAGCTTTATAAGCCGCCGACCCCGCCGGCCCACCCCAGCCCATGCAGCCACCTAACCCTAACCCTAGCCCGACCCCGTCGCCGCTGCCACCGCAGCCGCGCGCCGCCGCCCCACGCCGCGTCGGAGCCGCGGATGTTTTTTTAAGAACCGCGGATGTTTTTTTTATTAGATCGGTTTAGTATTTTCCGGTTTATTTATTTTGCGGATGTTCGTCCGTACGTTCGTTTTAATGAACGATTTTCGTCATTTAGCCACGAACAGCGAACGTTCGTTCGTTAGCCTGTTCATCCGTTTTTTCTTTTTCTCGGATTTTCCACGATTATTTTCGATCGCGATTTCTGATCTGATTTTCGTTCTAGTATAACTTTTCGCTCGTTTATCGCAATGAGGCGATTCAAGCGCCTGGAGTTTCATCTCGAAACCCTCTTTCCGTTTAACCAACTCAAACAAGTTTTTGCTACTGTAAAATTTGACTTAGGTCCAGATTAGTAAACGAATCTTGTTTCTTTCGCCGTTTGACTTTTGTTGCTTCGTTTGATTTGATTCTTTTTGCAAACCGGAGTTCTTAAGTTGAACTTTCTGGTTAGATCTCTTATTTGAGTTTTACCTGTGCATTACATGAGTGCTTATTGTATGCTTGTTTGTTTGCGATAGAGTACCCAGAGTGCGCCGCTTGCTACTACAAGTCTCTAGGTTTCCCGGATCATCAGCAAGGCAAGTAACACTTTGATCATACCCTTTTACTACCCAGTTTTATTGCATTAGATCAATCCTCAAACAATTGCATGATTAGGATCTGTTTAATATGTGGGTTTTGGGAAGTAGATGATGTAGTACCTATTACCTGTTTTATTTATCAAACCTTTGGGAGTTACTTATACGTTTTCTTATATTGCTATGCTATGCTAGTAGACGTGGATTGGGTGAGTGTATCCATGATAGATGTGAGATTGTTAATTAATGGTTTACTTAAGGTGGCAACTTTAATACACATCTGGATGGATTGAGGCACCTGGGGAACCCGGTGTTGCCAGTATTTTTTTGGAAATCCCGGGGTACCGTGCGATTCTCCTATGGACTGCCACCCAGGCTCAAAGGGATCATGAGATTATTCATGCTAGAAACTTCCGTGTGCAGCCGCAAGCTACTATGGGCTCTAGCATAGTTGAGTATGTTGTGTGACCTCCTTCAGTGGTAGACTAGCAGATGTAGGGGATGTAGGTTGGTACTGTCTACCCAGAGTAAAGAGTTAATGCTTCTGAAAGACTGTGTCTCGATCATCTGTTTCTCAAACACCTTGTAGGTCAAGAAATCCAACGGATGAGATCGAGTCTTGTGGGGAAAAGTGTGCAAACCTCTGCAGAGTGTACAAACTAATCATGGTTAGCCGTGTCCCCGGTTATGGAAGTTTGTATCTAGTACCTGGATTATCATGTGAATCTCATCATGTTACTTAATTTAATGTGTTGGATTTAATGATGATGCTTAATTGGGATTGAGTTGGAGGAACCTTCTCAATGTTTAACAACCACCATGATATTAAATAAAATTTATTCCTTTGTTGTAGGGAAAAATTGCCTTTATGCAAAACTATAACCATAGAGCTTTCCACCAGCCATATATGCATGTAGTGATAGCATTATTCTATCCATTACTCTTTATGTGTTACATTGCCAGCATATTCCATGTGCTGGCCCATTTCGGGCTGCAAAGTTCAGGTTGCAGACTTTTCAGACGATGAGTAAGGTGCCTTAGGTCGTGATCTTATACTCAGTGATGTCATTGGAGTTGATGGACTCGCTATATCTTCCAAGCCTTCCGCTGTTATCGTTATTAGATGGCCTTAAGCCATATTTATTGTAATAAGTTCTCTTTTGAGACATTCGATGTAATAAGTGTGTGATTGCTACTCTGTTATAAATCCTTCAAGTACTGTGCGTGTTAGCATTTCCAATCCAGGGATGACACTGATGCACAAAGATCAGACTGTTTGAGGTCTGGTCACTACACACACACACATTTTGATGGCTCTCTTCATCGATCTCGCACCCACCCACTTGATCCTCTCTTCGACTCTATCGATATCTATGACCCCTCCCTCTCTTCTCGTGGATCGCCTCCTCTATATATGATATAGATAGGCCTCTATTTCACACACATTGCATGTGTCAAATTTTTTGTTTGAGATATCATCGACACATATTCCCAACAATATACATTCACGAAATCACCCCCCTCCCAACAAAAAACACTCATGAACACACATGCCATATGTCTAGGTTTGTATCTCTCTCTCACACACACACGTAGGTGGGGGACATGCACGAAGAGAATAGGTGCATGCTCGGTGCACGTACTCCTGTCTCTTTCCCTACCACACCCGCGCGGGTACACAGTGGAGCTCATTTCTGTACGAAAAGGCAGCCCACATGGTAATTTGACACGTGTACTGGTTGTCCACTTGATGGAGGATCGCGTACCACGGGTGAAAAAAATTGCGACTTGACGCGTTATGTTAAAAAATAGGCAAACCATGTGGGGCCTACCTTAGAGGCAAGGCTCTATACACTGGAGATGCTCTGTACGTATTACTTTTGATGTGTCCAGTCAACTCGTAGAACGAGGAGAAACTTGCTTACTACATCATCTCCCCCGCGCATGGGCGCGGTGACTCGCAGAGTCACAAGACGAGGAGAAGCTTGCTTACTACACATACGCTCGCTCCCTCGCCCACGCGCGCGGTGACTCACAGGACGAGGAGAAAAATTTACTACTCCCCCCATTACTCCTCGTCCCTACCTTGGTCAGAGAGATTATCATATTGTTTGAAATATATGCCTTTTAGTAGATTTCAATACAAACTACTAGTACATACTCCAAATATTGATGTATATAGACGTATTTTAGAGTGTAGATTCACTCATTTTGCTCCGTATGTAGTCCATATTGAAACGGACGTACTAGTACTCACTCTCCTCGCCCCTCGACCCTCGCCCACATGGTGGACGTGCAGCAATTCATTCGGTCTCAGATAGCCAGAACAATATACTGTAGTACCATTATTGCTCGACTTCTCAAAGAGGCAAAGAGCCAAGCGCAAGGTTAATATTTATGAGATGCCAAGCGCAAGGTTAATATTTATGAGATGCCAAGTGCAAGGTTTATAGGAGAACAATAGTAGTACTACTAGTAGTACGTACCAGTCGTACATACTGTATGAGGAAGAAGGCAACAAGATATATGTTTGCGTGACAGCCTCTTCTTACAGGACGTGCTAGACCTAGTGGACCTCATTGTTGCAATGGGAGTACTATCATAGATGGCACGATTTAGAGTGGTGGGCAACGGGAATAATTTGGAGCTGCTTAGTCTTAAACCCCATGAAGAAGTCCCATCAAAAGGAATAGCCATCCTCTATACGTGTTCCTATGTAAAATGAGTAAATGAGACAAAAAGAGAAAGAGACAAAGTAACAAAAATCACCAGCCTTAGAGCCAGCTCTATTGTATCAGTGAATGATATGTCTATGTCGTGATTGACATGGATATATTATTAACCATGCTGCGAAGGTAGAAGCGGATTTTTATTTATTTGCGGAGGTAGCAGTGGATGGATATTCAACAAGGAGTGAAATGATGGTTGCTGCATCGGTCAAACATAGAGAAAGGTGGGCCTCGTGATTTGACGGCTTATTAGTCATTATTACTGCCTATACTCTTTGCCCATATAATAACCGCATACTCACCTGAGTGGGCTATACTTTTAATAACCATGCTCGAAGAGAAGAGGTGCACGCACCCACGCACATAGTACTAGTAGCACACTTTGTGTCTTCCCCAACCACACACGTGACACAGTGGAGCTCATTTCTGTACGATGATGCATCCCACATGATAAATTTGACACATCTAGTAGTAGTTACTCACTTACAAATAATGGAGGGTCGGGAACCACACATGAATGGTGCCGCATCATTTATAAATAAACTTTTTTTCTTTAGTGGCATGTACGCAAATATAAATAGGTTCATATGGAGAGAAACAGAAACCACTCCACTATATACATAGCCAGGAAGAGCCTACACGGTTGCTTGTTGGGGTTGCTCTCTTCACACTCTCTCGCACAAAACGAATGTGGACACATCTCTAAAATACAGGTGGATCACATCCGTCGGGGGAAGGGGTGGATTCTTTGTGTAGATGTGGTCGCCATCGCCAACAGTGAAAACCCACTGTCGACACGTCCCGATCAGGGGTCCCCGCCATTCTCTCTCACAAAGCCGGTGCGGTTGCCTTCATTCCTTGCTCACTACCGCGACATGGGTAGTTGCCGCCTCCCGCTGTCCTCCTCTAGGTTGAGCTATGTCCCGACATCCCTCGGGTACAACTTCCTTTACAACCGGCGTGCTCCACTGCACCAGCTGCCCACATCGCTCCATGTGGATATTTCTCTACTTCTTTGCCCCGCACGTACCTCTACTGGCTTCTACTGTACTTGTGATGAGTTTATGTCTCATCAACTAGTCCTCGTAATCTTATTCTAATCACGCTTCTTCAACTTCTTTGCCACAGGGATGCTCATCTCGATTTTAGTGAAACTGCACAAAATGATCTGATGGTCAAAGGGTTGCAAACTTCATTTCTTCAGAAGGTTCAACATCGCCAGCAAATTAAAGCTTGGTTAGGTTTTAGGGTTCAGGGGCTAGGGACTGCATGGATTGTTTTTTTCTTTAGTTGTCTCTATTCCAAAATAAGTGTCAACTTCAGTAGTAGTACAACTTTGTACTAAAGTTTGCATAAAGTTGAGACACTTATTTAGGAACGTAGGGAGTACATATTGGCTATGATCTGTCAATCATTGAGATGCAATAGCATGCATGTTAGTCTCCTTTGTATTTGATGAAATTTTGCAACGGGGCAACCTTGGACGCAAGATACATGAAACAGAAGTTGGAAGCTTCATAGCATTGTACAAATTTATCTCGTTGAGAAATCATAGTGCATACTATACTACTATGTAAAGAGTTAGGTATCACACGGTGTCCAGAAAATATGGTGATAGTGTGAGGTGGGCCATGTAATCACTGAGTTTGCATGTTTTCACTGCTTTCGCACTCCTCCGCTGTAAGAATGGAGAAAATTGTAATCTACCTCCTTTCGTCGAAACGTGGGACATCCAGCAGTCATACCACCTCAGTAATAATGACCAATGAGCTATCAAATCACATAGACCCAGCAGTAAGTTGGACGGACGAAGCAATCATCACTCTTGAATCCGCTTCTCCCTTCAACGCATGCGCCATTGAGAGGTCGTGTCCGCTATGCTGGGCATGAATGCGGCACCGATTCTCTGGAGCGGCGCTGACCGTTTCGGGCAGGAAGCACGCGCGGGCGATGAAAGGGCTTTGGGTGGGCTAGGCTAGTCAGGAGCGGGCGTGGCAGCTGTCCCGACCAGACGCCCGGAAATGAGAGGATGCACTGACTCTCGCAGCTAAATCATACACTACACACCATCTCTCTTTAGGAGTAGGTCGATGTGTTGCTCTCTCTAACACACACACACACACACATTGTTAAAACACACACACACACACACGCACACGCACACACGGGTTCATAGAATAGGAATATCTTGTGAGTGGGAAGCCACAGGAAGTGAGATAAATGGAGTATGTACAAGAAGAGAAGAGGTGACGAATATTCCATCAAACCTGGACTGAGGAGTAGTACTCCCTCCATCTAGGTGTTGAGTCATCTTATGAAAATCAGATATTCCCAAAATGTTTAGGCGTCATCCATTAACTTCGCATCTCAATCCCCTCCTAGCCTCGTTGCTAGCGAGCGTTGTTACTTACTCAGCCTTGTTATCTCCCCCGGAAACCCAATGCATGGAGCGCAACTACGCGTTGATGAGTCAAGGAATCAAAGTCGGCTTGCATGTGAGTTAATACGTGGGCCTGCATGGTAGCTAAAACGGCATCTCTTAATTGTTGTGATTAATTGTCACGTTTAGAGACAGAAATCAGGGCTTTGATTGGAGGAAGGACCGGTCAAGTTTCTCCTTCTCCTCCAATCGGCTTGCACCTTGGTCCCGCTGCACCTTCTAACGTGAGTTACACCTAGACGGAGGGAGTAGTACGAGATACGATGGCACACTAACTTAGGTCGAGTACAAGTCCCCGAAATTAAAAGAAGAGAGCAAAGTGTACAAACTAAATAATTAAAATTGAATTTCTTGTTTTTTTAAAACAGAGGCAAAAGATTTGCCTCATCCACTAAATAAGAGGAGAATAGAGTTTCACAGTTTGCAAGTGACAATACAAATAAATGGCATGGCAATTACTCTCAATACGCCCTGGTTTCTTAGCACTCGTTGTAACCCTTAGTACATACGGTGGCACACTGACTTAGGCCGAATACAAGTTCCCAAAATATTTAAAATTGGAGGATGGTGCAGCCCACCTTTCCGATATTTTGACCGTGTGTGCTTTAGTTGTTTTTCACTTCGGAGGACCGTGTACCACACATGAACGTTAGTAAGCGTGACCGGGAGGCATGCAATGTTAATTGCGAGTTGACTCCTTCGAGCGTTAAATTTTCTTCACGTATTAGCATTGCCCCTAGTATTTTTCTTCACTACATTAAATAAAGAGTTCCATTTCGTGCACAATTTAAAACGATTTTTATGGAGAGAAAAAGAGACCACTCCATCTATATACGTTGTAGCCTTGGTGTTTGTTTTCTAAGGTTTGATCTCTTCGCATACTCTCTCAACTATATATATACACGTTGGAGCCTCAGTGCTTCTAATTGCTCTCTTCACACTCTCTCAGCCTCTCCAGATCTGAACAAGACTTCGTTGGCCTCTCTCTCTCTCTTCCCTCACTGCTGGTCAAAGAGCCGGCAGATCCATCCGCCGGGGAGGGAAGGAGGCTTAACACTATCGTCATCGACGAGGGAGGGAATCCACTACCGGTGCAGTTGTTCTCTTTCACCCAACAGCGGCACAGGAGGGCCTCCGACCCCTTCTTCCTCGCTGTCGTACATAGTGTGGGCAGATCGGCCTCCGGACACCCACTTAGCCACACCCCGAGAATCTTAAGGTATGATTTACTTATTCCACATGCATTGCTCTAGCTGCATGTGGGCTTTTTCCGCTTTTGCACTCGAATCTAGGTGTTGGATCAAATAGGAAAGTAGTGGGGAAAGTTGTATAGAACGAATCTAGGATGTAGTTCAAAGAGGAAAGGAAGGGGAAAGTAGTACAGACTGGCTATCCAACACCTACGTTGGTCGAAAAGGGAAAACAATGACAAATGCAGTACGCACATCTGTAATGAACTGATCTTTCTGTTTTGGGGGACAGGGATGTAGAGTTTGAGCACGACTAGATTTGCTGCCCTCACATAGGAAAAGGTGTTTAAAGATAACAAAACTGGGACCCACACAAATATGATCCTTGGTTGTTTGTTCTTTGTTGCAACAGACTGTGCATCACCCCTTTATACATTGGTAGATGCACATGGTGCTGGTGCATCCACTGTCCCGTACAACTCTTTAGTTGTTGTTAATCTAAGGCCCTCTTTAGTTAAGAAGTCCTAGGACTTTTTGTAGTCCCAACTAAAAAGTCCCTAGTCCCTACATGTTTGGTTCCGGGGACTAAACATGGACTAGAGGTTATTAAATGACATGCTAAAAGACCATGTTACCCCTAGTCAGGGGCTGCATCATCAAAGCCCAAAGAAGCACCCAAAGCTGCCTCCAAGGCCAAATCTACACCCAAAAGAAATACCAGGAGTATACCAGCTGCTGAGAAGAACAAGGCCCTAGTGCCTGAAGTTATTGAAGAAGAAGAAGATGAAGGACAAGTTCTGAGGAAGCTGAAACCTAAGATTCCAGACCACAATAATGTTCATCCAGTGGCTGAGAACATGAAGCTGAGGAAGGATGCAGGGCTCGGACAGTGGAGATTGTATGATCCTTATGCAATCAGGAGATGGACTGTTGTTGACTACAGGTTCCACACTAAGGAATAGCAGGATTTCTATGAGACTGTGCTGCTGGACAAGAAACCCATAGTTTGTGATATGAGGTGGGTGGACTGGAAATACATGAAGGCAAATGAGGAACACTACCCAGGTGTGCTTGACAGCTTCAAGGCTTGTGGAGTTGATGAATTTGTTGGACAGAAGTTCACCAACTGGAATGATGAGCTTGTAATGCAATTCTACTCCACAGCTCACTTTTATCCTGATGGCAGAATAGTTTGGATGTCTAAAGGTACAAGATGCCAGTCCACAATTGAAGAATGGGCAAGCCTGATCAATGCACCAGAGGAGGAAGCTGATGAGTTGTATGTCTATTCCAAGAAGAAAATGGATCATAACTCAATGTCACACATGTACAAGGAGATACCAGATAAAGCACTTGAGACTTTCAAGTTTGGGTTTGTCCATTTCCTTTTGTCAGGACTGCCAACGATCAACTGGATCCTAAGGCACACACTCTTGCCCAAGTCAGGTGACCACAACATGATCAGAGGGCATGCAATAAACTTGCTACACATATTTGATGTGCCACAGAAGTTCAAGGTCATGAGCCTCATAGTTGAGACTATCAAGAGGGCAGCAGCTGACCAGAAGAGAAGTTGTGGGTATGCCCCACAAATCCAGGAGCTGATCAACTCCAAGATGGGCACATGCAAATACTTGTTGGATAAGGAACACTTTGCTATCTATCCAGATTTTGAGGACAACCAAGTAGTCATGAATGAGAATGAACCGTCTTCAGTGCAAGCACAAGAGAAAAAGGAGAAGGCAAAGAAGGAGAAGGCTACCAAGATGCCAACAATTGATGAGGCATCTGAGTACTTTTTGAAGAGCAAGCAGGACCAGCTTGGTTACTTGATAGCATCAACTCTAAGGATTGAGAAAGGGTTGGCCACCCTAACTCAAAACCAGGAGAGCCTGGAAAGAATCATGGAACAAAAGTTCTATGACTTAGATGTGAAAGTAACTGAGATCCAGTCTGTTGTGGAGCAGCTTCAGGATGATATGCAGGAGAGGAAGGGAAAGACAACCACTAATGCATTTGCCAGAGTGCCTCGAGCTCAGAGATCAGTTGAAGTGCCAGTATCAGACACCAGAGCCACTTCATCTGCACCAGCTATAGCTCCAGTGCAACCAGCTCCAGCACCAACTCCTCCAGCTCCATCCACATCAACTGAAGCCTTCGTCCTTGGAGTCATATCTACACCACCACACCAAGACCAAGCCTGAGACACGAAATAGTACTATGCATTTTCTAGGAACTTTTTGGTAACTTGTTGCCAAAGGGGGAGAAAAATGTATAGATCATAGGCTTCGAGAGAGAGAGAGAGAGAGTTTCCTTTTGTTCTCTCTTATCTTTGTGGTTGAACTTTATTTGCTTTTGCTTGCTTGAGATACTACTTTAGTGTTTGTGTGATACAATGATGATCATGTGTTTGATCATATGCTACCTTAATGCTTGTTAGATGACAATATCCCATTTATCTTTATATGATCATTCACTTTGCTTGGTGATGAGTGCATGTATTCAATCATTAATATTTTGAGCGCTCCACCAAGATGTATGTGACATGGAAGAGTAACCCATGAGCCTAACTCCTTGTGCATTTGCAGTCCAAAGCAAATCTTAAACTATGCACAAATTTAGGGGGAGCTCTTTCTTATCACATACTTCTCAAAGCGACGATGTTTTTCAATCTTATTATCATTTGTCGAAGCTTTGATCTATATGTTGTCATCAATTACCAAAAAGGGGGAGATTGAAAGTGCAACTATCCCTAGGTGGTTTTGGTAATTCCTAACAACATATAGCTCATTGAGCTAACATCTTTCCAAGACAAATATTTCAGGAAAAGCTCAATGAATGGCATGGCATGGATGAGGAAAGTGGATCCCTCAAAATTCTAAGGATAAAAGGATTGGCTCAAGCTCAAAAGCTCAAGACTCTACATTTTACATTTTAGTGATCCAAGATCACATTGAGTCTATAGGAAAAGCCAATACTATCAAGGAGGGATGAGGTGTTACTTAATGAGTTTCTTGCTCCACAGTGCTTAGTGATATGCTCCAAAAACCCTCAACTACTTTCTCATATCCACATATGACCTAAACCTAAAGTCAAACTCAGCCCCACCGATTCTTTCTATCCGGCGCCACCAAGTTCAGATGTCATAGCCACTGCCACAAACCCTAGGCAAATCGGTCTCACCGGTAGGGATCTCGGTCTCACCGAGATGGGATTGTAATCTCTCTGTTTCCCTTCATAACGTTTCGGTCTAACCGAAGTGAGCAATCGGTCCCACCGAGATTGCAATGTAAACTCTATGTTTCCTTTTCGTAACATTTTGGTCCAACCGAAAAGAGCCAATCGGTCCCACCGAGTTTACCTGACCAACTCTCTGGTTAGCTTATTACCAAAATTGGTCTCACCGAGTTTGTGTAATCGGTCTCACCGAGATTACGTTATGCCCTAACCCTAACCATATCAGTCCTACCAAGTTGCATGTCGGTCCCATCGAAATCACTAACGGTCACTAGGTTTACTAAATCGGTCTGACCGAGTTTGTTGATCCGGTCCCACCGAGATTGGTAAATTGTGTGTAACGGTTAGATTTTCTGTGGAGGCTATATATACCCCTCCACCTCCTCTTCATTCGTGGAGAGAGCCATCAGAACAAACCTACACTTCCAACTTACCATTTCTGAGAGAGAACTACCTACTCATGTGTTGAGACCAAGATATTCCATTCCTACCATATGAATCTTGATCTCTAGCCTTCCCCAAGTTGCTTTCCACTCAAATATTCTTTCCACCAGATCCAAATCCTGTGAGAGAGAGTTGAGTGTTGGGGAGACTATCATTTGAAGCACAAGAGCAAGGAGTTCATCATCAACACACCATTTGTTACTTCTTGGAGAGTGGTATCTCCTAGATTGGCTAGGTGTCACTTGGGAGCCTCCGACAAGATTGTGGAGTTGAACCAAGGAGTTTGTAAGGGCAAGGAGATCGCCTACTTCGTGAAGATCTACCGCTAGTGAGGCAAGTCCTTCGTGGGCGACGACCCTGGTGGAATAGACAAGGTTGCTTCTTCGTGGACCCTTCATGGGTGGAGCCCTCCGTGGACTCGCGCAACCGTTACCCTTCGTGGGTTGGAGTCTCCATCAACGTGGATGTACGATAGCACCACCTATCGGAACCACGGCTCAAAAATCACCATGTCTCCAAATTGCATTTGATATCTCCAAACCCTTCCCCTTACATTCTTGCAAGTTGCATGCTTTACTTTCCGCTGCTTATATACTCTTTGCATGCTTGCTTGAATTGTGTGAAGATTGCTTGACTTGTGCTAAGATAGCTAAAATCTGCCAAAGACTAAAATTGGGAAAAGGTTAAATTTTTAATTGGTCAAGTAGTCTAATCACCCCCCTCTAGACATACTTCAAGATCCTACAACTGCATAAAAACACTTCTATTTTAAGAGTGTTTTGTGCAATTCAACCAAAATGTCACACCGACAATGTTGCTTGATTGCTTGATCTTAGTGGAACTGCACAGGAGGAGATCTGACTTCCTATCTGTGCTGGCAAATTTGTTTCAGATCTTTTTCTTGTGAGTTGTTTGAATTCAACGTCATGAGAGGTTAGTACTAACCTTCTTTCACATGATTGTGCAGTATGCTTTCATATGTTGTGCTACTTATACGGTAATGTTGCTTGATTTTAGTGAACTGCACAAATGGAGACAAGACTTCCAATCTGTATATGCACCGTAATATCCCATTGAGGTAAGATAATGATATTTCACAACTATTCGCCTGTATTTTGCTACTGTCATCAAAAAATTAATGTTGTTGTTTAGTGCTATAATTGTGCTCCCTAATTGACATGCCAATGATTTCTTCCCCTGACAGGTTTGAGCCACCAGCTACATCTTTGCACGCAGGGAAGTGTTTCCTTCATTACGTGGAAAACAGTTACCTCTCCCTGACAGCTAGGACCCACCAACTTTATTATGATCCATTTTGTGAAAATATAGATTGTACAAAATATGCTAAATTGTTTTCTTTTCATTCTAACTCGAAAAGGAAGAAATTAAAAAAAAACAGAAAACATCTTCGCACGTAAGGAAGTGCCACCTTATTACGAGCAAAAAAATGATTCCCCCTGCTAGCTAGGACCCACCAGATTTGGAGGCTGACTTGTGGGCCAACTAAGTTGACGCATACGGGCTTTGTCAACTTACTCAAAACGATTCTAGCTACACTGACCGTTGGATGTTAAATCAACGGTCGTGCTGCGTTTTCAACCTCTAGTCTTCTTGCTCCAGCCGCCCAAACCAGGTCCGTCGTACCGCTTGCTCTAACCTCCCGTGGTTGGTTGTGCTGCCGCGCAAGCCTCATGGACCAACCATACTACGACTGGCCAGACCTTCCCTCTACTCACTCACACCCCCTGTTATTCTTCGGCGAGTGCGGACTTACACCACAGCCGAACCAGTGAACCCTCATACTCCCCTCTGCATGGGAATCCACTTGCCTCGTCTTCTCTGGCTCCTCGTCCTTCCATTCCTAGGCCTCGCCGTCGTCCACCACCTTGATGCTCTCGGCACCTCGTGGTCAACGAGGTCAACAAACAACAGCCATCAGAAGTGGACTTTAGGTTGTGAGGCTGACAGCTAGGCGCCTAGGCCCACCAGCTACATCTTCAAAACTAAGGAAGTGCCTCCTTATTACTCGCAAAATAAAAATGATTCCTCCCCCTGACAGCCGGGACTTACCAGCTATATCTTCGCATGCAAGGAAGTGCATCGTTATGCTCCCTGACAGCTGGGACATCGAAATGTACGTAGCGTTGTCGCGAACGTCTATGTGCATACTGGTCGATCGGTCTCTCTGCAACAATGAATCATGGTCGAGCAAGCAGCGGCACGTGTAGTAGTAGACGACGTCGAGTTGGCGGCGGAGGAAGACTCGGCATGCCCCCGACATAGCAATTCAGGCAGTCCCTTCTAAACTGTTTACACGTACATACAGCTAGATGCCAAAAAATACGGCGGGGTCTCGAATGCCTACTCGCGCATACGTATGGCCAGGTCTCGTGTACATGGAGAGGCAGTGGATGGCAGCAACGGCGTCATGTTCATCGGTAGCCAACCGGCTTGGACGGAACAACCGAAACGAGGTCTGCCGTACCGCAGAACGAAGGAAACGGGCCTTTGGTTCGACCGTGTACGGTCAAAAGGGGGTCCTGTTCATCGGGAAGGTCTGGCATACCGCAAAACAGAGGAAATGGACTTGTGTTCGACCGCATACAGTCGAAATAGGGTCCTGTTGATCGGGAAGGGTGTGGCATGCCGCAAAACGGAGGAAACCGACTTGTGTTGGAGCGCCTACGGTCGAAATGGGGTCATGTTCATCCATCGTCTACTGCCTCGCTCCAGCCTCCACGGGCTACTGTTAATCCACCGTAGACCTCCTCCAGCCTCCACGGGCTACTATTCATCCACCGCTATTGTTCATCCAACCTCCATCGGCTGCTATTCATAGAACCTCCACGGGGTCCTGTTCATCCACCCCCAACCGGCTGGGGTGCGGCGGCCTCCTCGGGGTCCTGTTCATCCAGCAGAAATAGCCTACTAACACGGGGTCCTATTCATCCAACCCCCATTGGGAACTGTTCATCCACAGCCAACCAATCGGCTCGACTCACCACGTCTCGACTCGTTCTACGTACTACGCGCATGGTAGCAATGGTCGCTGTTCATCGAGAGGCAACCCAACACCGGCTGGCTACGTCTCGCACGGGGGCTCGATCGGCTTTAGTAAGCAGCAGCAGTAATCGATCGCTCGGGTTTAGTTAGCAGCAGCAGCGAAGGAATAGCTCGGGTTCAGTCAGCAGCGAATGAATCACTCGGGTTCAGTTAACAACCAAGGGATCGATCGCTCGGGTTCAGTAACGTGCGATCGCTCGGGTTTAGTTAGCCAACGCCTCACACATATGCGCATACATGAGAGAAACGTGGAAACCTCCATGCATCGCTCGGCCCCGACCACCCATCGTAGCAGGGAACTACCCGATATTTTCCTCGCCCTCGCTTTTACCACGATTTTTTCCGTCATGGACGGCCCAAAGAATGTCATGCAGCTACGTATCCGGTCCGCCCAGGACGAAAATCCCATTCTCTGTCATGATTTTTTGTCATAGAAGTAGGAGCCCACCACATCTATGATGATACCGGGTTTTGTCATAATTATCGTCATATGAGTTTCATAAGCATGATAGGAAAAAAATCGTTCGGCCCAAAATGTCACGGATGTGTCTTTTTTTTGTAGTGCCATTGCCATACCTTTGTTAAAGAATTGCAACTTGCCAACCTCTTATTTGGGTCACATTGTTTTACACGCTGTTGACCTGATATAATTGAGGCCAACTGCATATCACAGTTCTTCCCCACTGGAATTGGTACGTGGAAATCCTCCTAGCATTTCCCATCTGCATAAGCTCAGATCTGCTGCATACATCCCGATCTCACCACCACAGCGGACATCTATGGGCCCACACAGGTAGTTGGGGATCTATGTGGGTACAAATCGCCGTCGATTATCAAGTACTTGGAACCCATGACTGGGGATTTGTTCACAGCCCGTCACGCTGATTGCATATTTAATGAGGAACATTTTCCGGCATTAGGGGGAGATTTCAAGTACCAGAAAGAATGCCTGGAAATTAATTGGAATGCTCATGCCATTTCATCCTCTGATCCACGTACCCAAGAGACTGAACTTCAAGTTTGGAAGATCATTAATTTGCAACATCTTGTAAATAATCTGCCAGATTCATTTACTGATCTCAAAGGTGTTACAAAATCCTTAAATCCAGCCAGAAATGTGCCCAAAAGAGTGGAGGTACCAATAAAAACCACTAAACTCCATATTCCTAAAAAGAGGGGGAGTAGTATGGCCTCTAACCTGGAGCAAGCTTCTAGCAAGCAGCAAAGGAAATCGAGGAGAAAAACCTCGGAGTCAGTAAATGCAGGTCAGCTCAACATTGACAAACACGTGATGGGTCGTATACACCCAGTGGAAGGGTAACTTCCACAACCCAGCTCCAGTGTGCACAAACTGCCTGGGACATCAGAACACCCGGACTCACGCGTATTGGGAAATCATGAAGAGTCGCTAGGGGTGCAGGAAATTTCCATCAACTATGTTGATTCTGAAGAATCATTTGACCATAAAACTACGACTGTCGACATATTTTTTTGCTGAAAAGATTGCAGATACCCTTCTCGCAGATCATGATCCAAGCTCTATTGTTGACTGCCAAAAGCGCTCCGACTGGCCTAAATGGAAGGATGCAATCCAAGCAGAAATTGCCTCGCTTAACAAAAGAAAGGTATTCACTGAAGCAATGCCGACACCTCCCAGTGTTTTTCCTATGGGATTCAAATGGTGTTTTCTCCGAAAACGGAATGAGAACAATGAGGTGGTGAGATATAAAGCAAGGCTCGTAGCACAAGGTTTCACGCAGAAACCTGGCATTGATTTCACTGAAACATATTCTCCAGTAATGAGTGGAACCACTTTCGATATCTTATATCTTTGGCAATGCAAAATCGTCTATCTATGCAGTTGATGGACGTCATGACCGCATATCTTTACGGGTCACTAGATTCGGACATATATATGAAGGTTCCTGATGGGAACTCTGCCCTGAATAAAAGTCTAAAACGCAACATGTATTGTGTAAAGTTGAATAAGTCATTATATAGCTTAAGGCAATCGGGGCGGATGTGGTACAGCCAACTCAGTGAGTTCCTTCTTCAGAAAGGTTACTCCAATAGTGTTGATTGCTTGTGTGTCTTCATCAAGAAGTCCTCTACAGGATTTTGCATCATTTATGTGTACGTTGATGATCTCAACATCATTGGCAACACACCAGACATTGATGAAGCACGCAATCATCTAAAGATGGAATTTGAGATGAAGGATTTGGGCAAAACCAAATTTTGCTTAGGTATTCAACTTGAGCACCTTCCCTCAGGAATCATGGTACACCAAGCTGCCTATATCCAGAAAATACTGAAGAAATTCAATATGGAAAAATCCTATCCATCTAAATCTCCCATGGTGGTTCGATCTCTAGACGTAGAGAAAGATCCTTTTCGTCCAAGGGATGATGGAGAAGAGGTGTTGGGACCTGAAGCTCCATACCTCAGTGTCGTTGGAGTGCTTATGTATCTTGCAAATTTCACGAGGCCTGGTATTGCATTTGCAGTAAATCTACTTGCTAGACATAGCACAGCTCCCACCAAATGCCATTGGTCTGGAGTGAAGAATATCTTTCGATATCTCCAAGGCACAAAAGATCTTGGCCTATATTTTCAGTTCCAGAGAAATCAGGACTCTGATATGATTGGATACGCAAATGCTAGCTATTTATCCGATCCCCATAATGTCAGATCACAGACCGGCTTTGTGTTCCTACATGGTGGTACTGCTATAGATGGAAGTCGTCGAAACAGCTCTGGTGGCAACATCTACCAATCATTCTGAAATAATTTCATTATTTGAAGCAACATGCAAATGTGTATAGCTTCGCAAAATGATAAACCACATACAACAGTCATGTGGAATTGGTTTGATAGAATCACCTGCCATTATCTATGAAGATAATGCAGCCTGTGTTGCACAGATGCAAACATGATACATCAAGGGTAATATCACTAAGCATATTTCTCCTAAGTGTTTTCTCCCTCATGATCTTCAACAAAGCAAGGAAATAAAGGTCTTGCAAATTAAATCATGCGAAAATCTTGTTTGTTTATTTACCAAGCCTCTTATCAAATTCTACATTCTATAAATATGTTCATGGAATTGATATGCGACGACTTCGGGACTTGCAAGCATGGGGGGGGTCTCTTCTTGAGATATCCTTGTTCAAAACATCACATTACACTATTTTCTTTGTGAGTTTATGTCTCAGGTTCTCATCAAAGATTTTAATGAAGAATTTTTTTGAAGAAGAATTCTTTGAGATGATGACAAGCCTGGACATTTATGAGATGATTCTACATGGCCAAGCGTGGATTAGAGGAAGTGTTGTGATTAATTAGCACATGTGACTAGTGGGCCCCTGTTCATAACCGTCGTGCGGTTTGCCTATGCGACCGACGCGTCTCTATTCCTCTGCCGAACCGACACATCTATCCCAAGTGTCGCATCTGTTCAGATGGTATATATATTGTAACAGTAACGATCGAACCAATAGAAGTTTCCACTCACTTCGAACAAGACAGACATTTCATGATGGACTAGTATTATCGATAGGAAGATCAGATCTGGGGAGTGCTGCCGTATGGCGGTTCCAGCGGAGCTCCTCCCCTATAGGAAAGAACCAAAAAACGCTGAATAAAGCGAAGCATGCGAACTGACGACATTTTCACAGAAATCAAAAGGTAACTATTTTACATTGCTCTGCACAACTGCATGGCAATCAAGAGAGAAACGACACCTCTAAGGAACAGATTCAAGTCCGTTAGGAGTTACACATGGACACGGGAGCATCACAGATCAGGGATTCAGGGGTACCTATCACACTCTATCAATCTAGTGCAGAGCTAAATCAGATCGACCTACTTCTCCCCTTTACAGGCTCTTTACACGAAAAAAGGAAGAAAATAAGAAAAATGATAATATTACCAAACACCAATGACAAACAATCAAAACAAACGCCCTGGCTAGTACAGGTGCTCATGCTTCACTCGCCCTTTCAGAATGCCTGGAACAGGGGGTGGTGGTGAGCTTGGTAATCTATTTGTGCCATTACTTGCCATTGCAGATTGTTGTATCTGATGCCGATAAAAATTCGGCGTGCTCGAGCCCTCGCATCCATTTGATATCGGCTCCGAAGTACCGGCATTCTCTTCTTTTCCATACGAGTTCAGTGCTTTTAGCACATACGAGTCATCGTGCAACTCAAATGGGGTGCTGCGGTTTCAGAAATGCACATGTCAATATAGTCAGGACACCTTGTGTTGATCTAAGAAACAGAAACATAATACAGTAGATTTGTAGTGATGTTTTATTCTTTACTTCTTAGACAAAATTAACAACCCCACTTGGCTCTTCCCATCTGTCTACCCACGTGAGACCGATCAAACATGTGTATCAATATTAGCTGGCATCAGGTCTAAACTTAAAAATTGTTTCAGCACCTTCTGGATACAATTAGAAGCCGCTCCAGTTTAACCATATCACTGCATTATGCTATCATCAAATTTTGATCTAACAGCTGAGATTTTATTTCCTATTATATCCTAGCTGTTCCCATATTTTAAATGTGATAAGAGGCCTGCCCTCCCAGTCATGGCAACAGAAAAAGAAAAACATGTATTCTTAGATAAACTGGAAAGCTCTATCTCCAGAGGAAAGTAAATAACAGAATTCTTGTCTTACGTATTAAAGTCAAAATGCACAAGTTGCATATCTTCTGATATTTCAACTTCGACAGTTGCATGAGGCCGTGTCTGCAGGATACAAAAAACTGTCATTTAGCCTGACAATATGCACAGAAAGCAGAACTGTAAATAAGAGAGCAAAGAATAAGTAATTTGAAAATTATTCACCTGGATAAGGATGAATGGCAAGGCCACTCCACCCGAAGGAATGTTTCCTGAACCATACAGCTGCTCATTTCGGTTTATTAAGTTTTGCATACCTAGATACTTCATATACCAAAGACATCCATAAATACATCAATCACAAATTTGACCATGAGATAAATAAATTTCAAAATAAGAAAGATTGACTCTCAGTCTAAACCAACAATCCTTGGGAACATTTTCTATTCCAACATTAAACCCTAAGAGCAGCCTTTGTATTACTTACTTATTAGTTATTACGATGGCAACCTGGTTTACTGCAGAACATGTGGAGAGTAGGAACTTGCCGCTTACTGCCAATTTATGGTCGAAATAGCCAAGGAATGGATTGGCATTCTTAAGACAGTGGGCTACATGTTACTCCAATTTATCGACTGCTGAAAGAATGGAACTATCTAATTAATACTGCAGAGTCCCGGTCTTCATGCTAGAACCTCGGAACCATTGATTTTGAGAGATCAGGGCCAGGAACAACCAAATTTTAGTTTGTTGAACTCTGGTAAGAACTACGTGTGAATTCGATCCTTCTTAATCTCAAGCGGCAAAGATCATAACAAACGTAATTTTAGTTTTTGAGTAGCATGGAACATCACAAAAAAAAGTGGAATGCTGGTCTGTGAAGAGTAAATAATTGACAGAAGCAGGCACACATATAAAAAATTGCTACAAGGTTGAGAACAGCTGCTTATTATTAACATATATCAAATATCTGCGGCATACCGAAAACTGTAGACAGGGAACTGGGTCAGTGAGGTGCACCCCAGTATTGGACTTGAGCTAAGCATGCATATTGAGACACAAAGGTACACGGTACACTAACTAAATGCTTTTTTGTTAGGACACTATGTTATGTCAGAGCCACGTGAGCTGAATACTACAGAGAAGTCATATCCTTACTTGATCTTGTAGCTCCTGCAAATAAGCACTTTTCTTTTCAATCCTTCCTTTCACTCCGGCGAGATCCGCCTGTAAATAGACCCAAATTGATGAATAATAATACTACAGAAGGTACATCTAATGTCAATACCCATTGAGGGAAAATAGACGCAACCTGCAGTTCTTCAATATCATTTATACTAGTCCGAGGCAAGCCTTTCCACTGTATTTCCTTCTTATCCTTAGATATAATGTCCATAGCCATCAGAACATTCAGTGCATCATAAACCCTCCTTCGAATATTTTTCTCATCATATTGTTGCTGCATTTTAACACAGTGAGCACATACCAGATAAAACAACTAACTGATGCAAAGGGCATTCATATTTCTTAACTGCATTCGGATTATCAGGATCTGGTGGTTCAATATTATTATTGGGGTCTGTAAACTCAGCAACAAGTTCATCTGCCACCTGACAAAGAAGGCAAAATGTATGAGCTCTAACATTTTAGTGTCATCAATAATGCTACTCCTAGAGATTTCAAGCAACCAGTACACAAAGAAAGAAAGAAATGTAAATATCATTATTGGCGCAGTAATAAAACAGGATAGGTTTCACAGTTTCAAGGAACTCCAAATATCAAAATGCATATATTGAAGGCAGGATACCAATTTAAAGAGTAGTAGTATATGGGCTGGTCCCTCCACGAAACCATGGCGGTCCAGCGTGCAGCGGAGGTCGCAGGTGAGAGACGAGCGAGAGAGATGAACTGGTCAGATTCGAACAGGTAGACAAGCACGACCAACTTAAACGTGTACGCCAACGGGCTGGAAATGGCCGTGTGTCGCCGTCTAACGGCATCTATCAACAAGCGCCATGTCATCCCGACAGGCGGGCCCCACCTGTCGGTTTCGCTGATTTCGCAGCCGAATTCGAGCATCAGTGCTCCGGTTACACATTAGGCGCATTTCCTGTGGTTTTTTGTGCTCTGGTTCAAATGTGGTACCAAGTTGTTACCCTAGCCCCAAGTGTGGTGGTTTTGGGTAAATAACTCAAATGGGGGATAACTCACAAGACTAGCAGATTACAATGATCAATATCTATTTGCAGTTTCATGACTTCCATCACAAAAGATCTTAGTGATCAAATGGTGATGTTACACCATGGTGTGCATGTACGTTTGCAATTTCATGATATCAAAGGCATGCAAGTTTGATTAGAATTAGTATGAGAACCAATCACCCTCAAACTCACAATCACAAAATTGATATAGGGCTGCGTTGATTAAACCAGGTGGACCACATGAGCAAGCCAACTCAATGCTATGGCTAGTTCTCCCCTATACTGTGTGGAAAATGCACATTACTCTATTTCAATAACTGGTTGGATCTTAAATATGGAGCAACGAGAAAACGTATGCAAAGGAATAGGGTCACATATCAAACAATGGGCACTTTTGTTTCTGGTTAATAGTATATGGCAAAACTCATGCGGCCCGCACAAATGATGAGAAAATAACAACAGGAATTTTGAGCTAAAAACTAACAAAGCGCTAACCTCATTATATGTTGTTCTCCCTTTACTTTCAACTTTCTCGCAAACTGCAAAACACCAAACAGAACACATTATGATACCATTGATGTTGGCAGAAAGTGTACATCTACTCAATAGACATGACCTCTAGAATGCACTGCAAATGAATGCACAACCAAATGGAAATAGACAATAAAAACAAGCTCTGCTCATTGTTTGAACTTTCATTTGTGCTGTTAATGGACAAATTATAAATGTGAACATTGATGACCTTGAGTGAAACAGGTACTCGTACGGAAAGAGAACAATTTGACTGACCTTTCATACTGAACTGTCGCAACCCCCGGCCACCTTTATCAGGACCAACTGCTGCCGCTCTTCGCTTCTTCTTCTTGATGCTGTTTGTGAAAACACTTAGTGCACTAAACCAATTGATACCAACTATGGTAAGGATACTTAGAAGTACTCCCTCTGTAAAGAAATATAACAGTGTTTCTCTAGTGATGTAAACGCTCTTATATTTCTTTACAGAGGGAGTAGAAGTTTAAGCTACAGTTAACTATGAAGCGGCAAGCAGCAGTTTCCATTATTTGATGATTCCAAGTAAATATAAGCGTATATAGGATGGATATTAGATGAGTAAACCGAAGAGAGAGGCAGAATTGCACATTAACTTCAATGCAGCCTTATACAATCTGCACCTATATGGCAGAACAGAAACCATACGACTGATATTTTTACTGATCAACATGACAGTGCACACCAGTATGAGTCTACGAAATAAGGATCGGATCTAACTCCAATTACAGCAAGGCTAGCGTGCAAGACGTAATCCGAAGAACAGCCACGGAAAACACTACGGATCAGCGAAAACTCTAATATCCAGCAGCATCTGTCACTAGAAGGCAGTTTGGGATCGCGGTAGATGGCAGATGGGGAAACTCAATCTGGCAGGCAACCCGAGCAGAGCGATGTCCACGAACCTGATGGGAGCCTGCGAGGAAGGCGCGTCGTCGCCGTTGATGTCGAGGTTGTTGAGGCGGAGGAAGGCCGTGCCGTCGCTGGCGGGCGTGGACGCCGCGGGGCCCGCGCCGTTGGTGGCGGCGGGGCCCTGCTGCTCGCTGCGGCTGGACGGGGAGCCGCCGGCGCTGCCGCCGCTGGTGGAGGCGGAGTGCGCGAGGCCGCTGGAGGGCGGCGGAGTGCCCACGGGCGCCGGCTGCTGCGGGAAGCTCGGGCCGCCGCCCCCGCCGTTCTCGTCCGGGCGGTGGGGGACGCCGGAGACCATGGAGGCCGAGATCAAGCGGGATCGGGCGGAATTGGGGAGGAGATGGGGCTCTGAAACCCTAGCGAGGCGAGGCGAGGCTGGGGGGCAAATGGAGGGAGGGAGGGAGGGAGGGAGGGGAGGAACTCGTTCGGGAGAGCGGGGAGACACGCGAAGCCCAAAGCCTTTAATCCTTTTTGAGTTTTTTCCCTTGGCTCGTTGGGTTTTGTGATTGGGATTTGGCGGTTGCGCGGCGGGCGGGCGGCGAAGGAAAGGTCGTCACCCAACCGGACTCTGGTGTCATGGTGCTCTTCGCGGGCTGGATCTTTTCTCATACATCTCGTCGATTCTGATTTAATTGTGGTGAATTATTAGGTGGATTCGGGCAGTAAATGATAGTATCAAAACCAAGTACTAAATGGATCACAAATTCATTGCTTTCAGGTTATACTAGTAAAAGAGACTGTGTGTTGCAACGGAAGAAATAAATCTTGTATGTCCTAGTTTGTTTCCACTTGAATGGCACATATAATGACTGAAATTTGTCTGCAGATCAAAAAGAGCAATCTGCTTTAGTACCAACTCTCACTTTGCACTTTTTTTTAACTTGTAATGTAGTGTAATCATGTGTCCTGAAGGAATAGCTTCAAATTGAAAATGGCTAGCATGAACCCGAATCGTCAGATCGTCAACTGCTCTGCTTAGCTCATCGTGACTTCATTTGTACACTTCTTGTGCTTTTTGGTCTTGCATGTCCCCTTGCAAGCGCTCACTTGACACAAGAGATGAGAGAGATACAGTAGTATTCACGAGAGAATGGATTCACCAGCTGATGGTTACTCATCATTATACATTATAGTTTTCCGTCTTTAACTGGAGCACCAGAGTGTACGCAAGCAAAGTTTGGTTTGTAACCCACAGAAGACCATTTTTTAAACCTATAAAAAAGAAATTTAGTCCGTATGGGCATCATCCTTTTGCAAATATTATCGGAATGTCGTTCAAAGAAATAGAAGGCACGGACATGAAAGATATACAAACACATATTTTTCTAAATATTAGTACAATACATAGTCATGGATACCATTTTTTTCTAAATCATCATGATTACATGCCAAGATCACAATTTTGTGTTGCTGAAATTTCATGACAACGGAGAAGGTATTCGAGAAGAGAACTGCCAAACAAAAAGCTGAAGAAGCCCATATGTGGCCATGTGCCACATGTTGTTTGTCTTGGTGGATGCAACAAACTAATACCCTTGGCGATGGTCAAGATTATGTTTTGGTAACCTAGTGCCAAGAGACAATATCATTTTGGAATAGATTAGTAATTGGTTTAAACTATAAAACAAAAGTTGAGCTCCTCTGAATTTTGAAGTGGAGAGCAAACTTATTGTATTAGGTACACCTAGCGAGCTGTGCATTGCTGCATGATACTAAGAATGCCATGGTTATGAGCGTTATCAAAAAACACAAAGATTAAATACATCTAGTACGGATGCCTATTGTTCCTCAAACACATACCAAACTAACTATCAGATAAACACCAAACCGTGCAAGATCTGCTCAATGAAGCCAGCTATTAGTATTCAGTAAAAATTTGATTATAGTTGAGGAAGTGAGCACCAATATTTATCATCTACTAAAGACTGGTAACCAAGAAAAAAGAAGAGTTTGAAATTCAAATCACTTGAGTACCTTGCATGCAATCTTGTTAAGCTTGTGCATTTGTGTGAATTGCATCATTACACCTGTATTATCAAGTGGATTATCTTGGGCCTCTCACTCTCTCTCCAATCCATGGATGATATGTGTGGTTAAAAATAAATTAAATCGAGACACTAATACACCGTGTGGCTGTCCCTATTAAGGTCCTTAGGGTGACGACCCATTATACATGGGCCGGACTGGTGGAGCCGTATAGTGACAGGAGATCTCTGAAGCCGTGGTGTGCCCTCCAAGTCAAGAGGGTGCGGGATCTCTTGAAACCCTTATTGTAATCTATCTTCGGTAACCCTAACCCTACCGGTGTCTATATAAACCGAGGGTTTTTAGTCTTAGGGCTAGAGCTACATTCAACACCTCATCTCCTTAGGGTTTAGCTCATGCTGATCTCGAGGTAGATCTAATCTATAAACTACATTATACATTCAATATAATCAAGCAGGACGTAGGGTATTACCTCTTCGAGAGGGCCCGAATCTGGGTCAACACTGTGCATGTCGTCCCTTGTTCCCCATCGATTCCAGATCAACAGCTCGGGACCCCTATCCCGAGGTCTGCCGATTTTGACACCGACATTGGTGCTTTCATTGAGAGTTCCGTTGTATGGTCGCCCAAAGGATCGATGGCTCGCCTGATCATAGGAGAGGGCATCGGATCCGGGGACTTCTTCGTCCCCGGACAACTCTTCATGTTTGGCAGCATCGTGCTGCACGCAGACCCGACTGGTCTTCTGGGTCAAGTCGACGCCTTCGCCCCCGGACTCGTGATTCGATTCGGTGGTCTGGAATATGTTGCCGACGCATAGTGCGATTTGGTTTTCACCAGATTCACTCCCCCCTCCCGCACCCTTGCCACACCCGCTCCGGAGTAACTTTCTGATCTGGTCTTCAGATCGGCCTTGACAGCTTCGCGCCAGGAGAGCTCCGCTTCAAGCAGGGGCCACACTCCACCTCCGTCCGGACACGTCATGACTATAGAAGACCTATCCTCGACCTACGAGGTAGAATCAGGAGGCAGAGGCCAAGAGTAAATCTCGGCCGAACCTTACTTTCACAACGCTCTCCTGGCCTTGCCCCTTATGACGAAGCAGCAGCTAACGGCCAAGGGTCACCCCCAGCCGAAAGCAGCTCGATCTCGAACCCCGACGGGGAAGCCATAAGCAAGGACCAAAGCCCATCCTTGACCTCTAGTGATGGCCCGGACCCCCTCAAGGATCCGGCTCCGCACCCCGAGCTCAGCACGGCCAGCGGAAATCAAGGACCGACAAGGGCATTGATCGCCCCACTCTGTTACACCGGAATTTGGCCCTAAATCCTCGAGTTCGGTGACCCTCGCAATGATAAACGAGGCGCTGGACCGAATTCAGAACATGACCATCCAGGAGGACCTGCCCTCCGCCTTCAATCATCAACCCTTCGAGGAGTACCCCAAGGAATTTTGCATCCCACCCACCACCCACTTGGTAGCCACTATCGACGATTTAACCGATATGCTAGACTACAATTTGGAAAATACCGAATACATGGACGAGGAGGGCGAACCCCGGTCAATACTGACGTCGCCCCTGATACATCTCCAACGTATCTATAAATTTTGATTGTTCCATGATGTTATATTATCATTCTTGGATGTTTTACAATCATTTTATAGTCATTTTACATCATTTTTTGGTACTAACCTATCGACATAGTGCCCAGTGCTAGTTGCTGTTTTCTGCATGTTTTTACATCGCAGGAAATCAATATCAAACGGAGTACAAACGCAACGAAACTCCTGAAGGATTTTTTGGGCCAAAAGACATCCAGTGGGCCAAGGAAACACATGGGGGGTGGCTCGAGGGGAGCAGCACCCACCAGGGCGTGCCCACCTCTAGAGCCCCCTGAACTGCCTCTTTGCTCTATAAATACCCCAATATTTCAGAACCCCTAGGGGAGTCGACAAAAATCAATTCCAGCCGCCGCAGAGTCCAGAAACACCAGATCCAATCTAGACACCGTCATGGAGGGGTTCACCACTTCCATTGGTGCCTCTCCGATGATGCGTGAGTAGTTCTTTGTAGACCTATGGGTCCGTAGTTAATAGCTAGATGGCTTCCTCTGTCTCTCTTGATTATCAATACAATGGTCTCTTGGAGATCCATATGATGTAATTCTTTTTGCGCTGTGTTTGTTGGGATCCGATGAACTTTGATTTTATGATCAAATCTATGTTTTTATCCATGAAATCTTTGATCTCTTATATGCATGATTTCTTATAGACTCATATTTCTTCTCCGATATTTGGGTTTTGTTTGGCCAACTTGATCTATTTATCTTGCAATGGAAAGCGGTGCTTTGTAGTGGGTTCGATCTTATGGTGCTTGATCCCAGTGATAGAAGGGGAGCCGACACGTATGTATCATTGCTACTAAGGATAACAAAATGAGATCTATATCTCCGCAATAGATAAACGGATCTCATCTACATCATGTCATCGTTCTTATTGCATTACTCCGTTTTCCCATGAACTTAATACACTAGATGCATGCTGGATAGCGGACGATGTGTGGAGTAATAGTAGTAGATGCAGGCAGGAGTCGGTCTACTAATCTTGGACGTGATGCCTATATAATGATCATTGCCTGGATATCATCATGATTATTTGAAGTTCTATCAATTGCCCAACAGTAATTGTTTTCCCACCGTTTGCTATTTTTCTCGAGAGAATCCACTAGTGAAACCTACGGCCCCTGGGTCTCTTTTCATCATATTTTCCTTTGCGATCTATTTTCCTTTGCATTTATTTTTAGATCTATTAAACCAAAAATACAAAAATACCTTGCTGCAATTTATTTGTTCTGTGATCTATTTATCCTATCTACCACTTTTACCTCACATTATTTGCCTATCTTGAGGCGCCGTACCCGGAAGGGATTGACAACCCCTTTAACACGTATTGGGTTGCGAGTATTTGTTATTTGTGCGCAGGTGTTGTTTACGTGGTGTGAGGAGGTTCTCCTACTGGTTTGATAACCTTGGTCTCATCACTGAGGGAAATACCTACCGTCGCTATACTGCATCATCCCTTCCTATTTGGGGAAATACCGAAGTAGTTCTAGGAAACATCAAAAGGAATTTCTGGTGCCGTTGCTGGGGAGGATCTTCAACATCAACCAGGTTCCTAATCACAAATCTCGTCTCCTCGCAATTTACATTATTTGCCATTTGACTCTTGTTTTCCTCTCACCCACTTCACAAAAATGTTTCGTTTTATTCGCCCTCTTTTTTGTTCGCCGTTTTCTCGTCAGATCTGTTTTTCGTGTGCAATCTTGTTTATCACTTTTTGCCGTTATGGATTTTTCTTCTTCTATTGCGTGTACCCTCGAGAACGAGGTTCTCAACTTCAAACAAAGGGGAGGATAAAATTTAAAAGATGCTTGGAATAGGATTTGCAATGCTCATAATAGATCTATCCGTAAGCAATCTACCGTCGTTCTTCTTTGTTGCTTTTACGTGGGCATCACCACTTGGTACAGATTTGTCCTTGATACGATTACCGGTGGGAATTTCTTGATGTGTCCTTCTCTTGATTCTTTTAATGCTTTGCGAAATTTAGTAGGTTCACCACCACCCATGATCAATGAAACAATATTGACTTTTGAGCATGTTATGGAAAGACTAGATGCTATTGAAAAGAAAATGCTCACCGTGGAACATATTGAAAATTTGTATAGAAAAATGCAAAGCTATGTGATACGTCCATTTTGCATCATGCTTTTATATCAATATTTATTGCATTATGGGATGTTATTACACACTTTATCTCAATACTTATGGCTATCCTCTCTTATTTTACAAGGTTTACCATGAAGAGGGGGAATGCCGGCAGCGGGAATTCTGGCTGGAAAAGGAGCAAACATTGGAAACCTATTATGCACTGCTCCAAAAGTCCTGAAACTCCACGAAACATATTTTTGGATTTATTAAGAATTATTGAGCGAAAGAAATACATCAGGGGGGCCACACCTTGGCCAGGAGGGTGGGGGGCGCGCCCCCTCCTACTCGGCGTGCCCCTGTCTCCTGGGCCCCCTGGTGGCCCTCCGGTGTCCATCTTCCGCTATATGAAGGCATTTACCCTGGAAAAAAATAGTGGGCAAGGTTACGTGGCGGAACCAATCTAGGGCTCTGGCAGAGCTGTTCTGCCGGGGACACTTCCCTCCGGGAAGGGGAAATCATCACCAACGTCATCACCAACGTTCCTCTCATCGGGAGGGGGTCAATCTCCATCAACATCTTCACCAGCACCATCTCCTCTCAAACCCTAGTTCATCTCTTGTATCCAATCTTGTATCCAAAACCATAAATTGGTACCTGTGGGTTGCTAGTAGTGTTGATTACTCCTTGCAGTTGATACTTATTGGTTTACTTGGTGGAAGATCATATGTTCAGATCCTTAATGCATATTACACCTTACGATGAAGAAGGTGAAATCCTACGTCTAGTTGTGATGGGATTATTAGGGTTTCGATGACCAGGTAGCGAATATGCTTTGCCTGAGTCTCGAGTTGTTGTCCTCCTAAACCGCCGCCGGGTCGTCCCTTTATATACAGAGGTCGACTATCACGCCCAATATGCGACCCTATCCAAAAGGAACTCAAAGGTCCCACCAAGGATAGACCCGCATATTGAAACGCTTTTGCAAGGTGGATATCATTACATCAACATTACATAATAGATGGGGATACATGCATAAGGCATACAATGCCACACGAATACAACATCATCATACATAAGATCATCATCCGACTACGGATGAAACACAAACAGAAACTCAAACGACATCCACCCTGCTAGCCCAGGCTGCCGACCTGGAACCTATCCACTGATCGAAGAAGCAGAAGAAGAACTCAACGCAAACAAGCATCGCTCTCGTGTCATGATCATCGCATAACCTGTACCTGCAACTGTTGTTGTAGTAATCTGTGAGCAACGAGGACTCAGCAATCCCATTACCATGGGTATCAAGACTAGCAAAGCTTAAAGGCAAAGGAAGGGGTAACGTGATGAGGTTGCAGCAGCGACTAAGCATATATGGTGGCTAACATACGCAAATAAGAGCGAGAAGAGAGCAAAAGGAACGGTCATGAAACTAGCAATGATCAAGAAGTGATCCTGAACTCCTACTTACGTCAAACATAACCCAAAGACCGTGTTCACTTCCCGGACTCCGCCGAGAAGAGACCATCACGGCTACACACGCGGTTGATGCATTTTAATTCGGATCTGGTGTAAAGTTATCTACAATCAGACATTAACAAATTCCCATCTGCCTATAACCGCAGGCATGGCTTTCGAAAGATTATACCCTCCAGGGGTGTCCCAACTTAGCCCATGATAAGCTCTCGTGATCAACGAAGATATACCTTCTCCCAGGAAGACCCGATCAGACTCGGAATCCCGGTTTACAAGACATTTAGACAATGGTAAAACAAGACCAGCAAGACCGCCTGATGCACCGACAATCCCGATAGGAGCTGCACATATCTCGTTCTCAGGGCAACAACGGATAAGCTAAGCGTACAGGTACCGACGTAACCCAAGTTGCCAAGGGATGGTCCTGCACGGTGCTCTAGTTTGGACCAACACTTAGACAAGCATTGGCCCGGGGGGGGCTGTAATAAAGATGACCCTTGGGTTAATTACTCCCAAGGGAAATACAGGTGGTGGTGAGGCAAATGGTAAAACCAATGTTGGGCCTTGCTGGAGGAGTTTTATTCAAAGCGAACTGTCAAGGGGGTCCCATAAATCACCCGACCGCGTAAGGAACACAAAATCCGGGAACATAACACCAGTATGACGGAAACTAGGACGGCAAGAGTGGAACAAAACACCAGGCATAAGGCCGAGCCTTCCACCCTTTACCAAATATATAGATGCATTAATTAAATAAGAGATATTGTGATATCCCAACATAACCTTGTTCACCATGGGGTAATCTTCAACTTCACCTGCAACTAACAACGCTATAAGAGGGGCTGAGCAAAGCGGAACATAGCCAAGAAATGGTTTGCTAGGAAGGGTGTCAAAGGTTAGAGGTTCATGGCAATTTGGGAGGCTTGATGAGCAAAAGATAGGTAACGCATCATAGCAATAGAACGAAGCAACTAGCATAGCAATGATAGTAGTGAGATCCAGGGTAGCGGTCATCTTGCCTGAAATCCGGCTAGGAAGAAGAACGAGTCCATGAAGAAAATGAAGCCACGAAGACGAACCAAGCGTAGACGAACGAATCCTCACGATCGCAACGAAACGGGAACTATCTAGAAGAAGCACACAACATGGTAAACACACCACACATGAACAAGGCATGATGCACAAACAAGTATGATGCAAGACAAGACTACATGAAGCTACTCATGGCAAGAGATGATGCAAACAAGAGCAACACATCAAAGCAAGTTTAAATGAGGCCGGAAACAACATATAACAATTCCGTAAGTCCTCATATGCAAATTTCGAAATTGGTCCAGATCTGAACAAACCTTAGGTTCAAGTTGTTAAACAGCAAGTTAAGATGCACCAAGATGATCTACACGAGATTCTAGTCAAGTTACATATAAAGTTCATTTAGTTCGGAGCTACGGCCTAGAAGATATGAGCAAAACAAGTTAAACATGGCATTGATGCTAAATGCACCCAAACATCAAGCAAACACCTCAAAACAAGGATGCAACATGATAATATGAAACTACATGCAATTCTAAGCAAGTTTCATATAGAGCACACTCAAAACGGAGCAACGGTTCAACACACACACACTAAACAAGTTTAAACGGCAAGCTGTCCAAAACAGCAATAGGCATATTGCAAGCACCAAAACAATATGCTACAACACCCCAATATGAAAACAAAAGACATGGGCATGATGTACAGGTAAAGCATAACAAAACATGAACACTGAGCTATCTCCGTAAATCACTAGAACATGCTCAAACACACATGGCAAGATTGCAAATAATAACAGTTCAGACTTTGCAGAAAATAACATCAGGTTGCAATGTTTAGAGCTATCAAACAACATGTTACAGGAACTTATCATGGCAAACAAAGGCATGGCATGAATCTACTAATTGCATAGAACAAAAGTCCTTTACTGACCATAGGCCAAAAAGGATCAGAAAATATGATGGCACCCATGTAAACATGGCAAGTTATATTACAGATTCATACATGGCAGGAACAACAATAAGTAGGCATGTTGGTGAGCTTGAACCACTCACCACAGAGCAATACATGGCATGGAAAGGCACCCAACAGTAAGAAGACATGTTTATGAAGCTAAGCATGGCAAGAGCAAGTTCATAGGGTGCATGGAACACTAGCAACAATCATGGCAACAACTGAACTTAATGTTAGCAGGCTGACAACAACATTATATAGCAACTTTGGAGCAAGATTACAACAAGTTACAACAAGCTATAAAAGCTACCAGGGGAATGTATGGATAGATCATGACATGTAGAACAAAACACCATTAGTGAACATCTCCAGATTATGCATAGAATGTCTAGTAGCAGCAGGTTTACATAGCATCACGAAATAGCACATTCAGCCTCGCAAAACAGTAACAACAAGTACACTACTTAACAAGCTCGATTCACTCACCACAAGTCATTGTATGACAAGATAAGCATAGCATCAGCAAGAAGACATGTTTATGAAGCAAACCAAGGCAAGAACAAGTTCATAGCATGCAAGGATCAACTACAACAACCTTGGCAAAATTGAATAACATGTAAACAATCTGCCAGGAAACATTTTGTAGCAAAAGTAGAGCAAACAAATGACATGCTAGACTACTCCATAATTGCAAACAGGTGCATGAATGGATAGAGTATAACCATATGTCCAAAACACCCTTACTGAAGTATCTCAAAATAAGCATGGATCTCTCTGTAGCATCATGTTTACATGGCATCAAAATAACAGCAGAACAGGGACTAAAATCAGCAACATCACGAAGCCTAGTTTACATGCTTGTGCTAGTAACCACATTGATCACAAAAATACATGGTAAGCACCTCTGTAAAGAAGACATGGCATAGTTCAAAACACATATAGACATCAACCTCATAGGATGCACACATCAAACATGGCAAAAATGACAAAAGAGCAAGTTCTGTTAACAGACATCAGTCAACATCATGAAGCACTTTTGCAATGATGATTCAGGCATCAAGATGACCTTAAATGAACATGATGCATGGAATGAAATGAAGTACTCGTTGAGACGAACAATTTGACATATTACACGCATGAAACGGTGCTACGGATGCAGAGATACGATGCGATGAACATGGCATGATAATATGCAACAATTCGTTAACTTAGTCATTTTTCAGGGAAAAAACAGAGTGAGCGCGTTTTAGGAATATGACGCCGAGAGCGGGACATAGGCGGGGCTCACCTAGCTGGGCTTGGCCCAGGTCGGTGGTGGATCAGGTCGGCGGGATCTAGGCCGTGGGGAAGCCCACGTGGACCACGCGGGCGAGCGGGCGCGCCGGGAGGCGAGGACGTCGTCCTCCGCCCGACGAGGACGAGCGGCGGCGGCGCCGATCGGCAGGGCGCCAGGAGGAGGCCGGGGCAGGTTCGGCAAACTGTGGAACGGGCCTATCCGGCCATGGGGGTCCGAATCCGGCCGGCGGAGGGGTCGGCGGCGCTGCCTCGGAGCTCCGGCGGCGGCGGCAACCTGCGGGAGAGAGAGGGGCAGTGAGGAAAGAGGAGAGGAGGATGGGAGACGGCGGAGGCGGTGACCTGGGCGAAGATCTCATCAGAGGCGGGACTCCGGCCTAGATCCGGGGCGGCGGCGAGATCCTCCGGCGGGACGCCGGCGGGATGCGTCGAGGCGACGGGGTCGGGGCGCTCGGCGCTGGGCGAGGTGCAGGAGCACGGGGGCGGCTCGGCCCGGTTTGGCCCGGTGCGGGCTCCCCGTGGGCCGGGCGGGCCGCGGCGAGGTGGGATGGTGCGGGGGACAGGTGGAGGCCTGGGAGTGGCCAGGGGTGCCGACTGGTGGCGGCTCGCCCGCTTGGGCGGCGCCAAGTAGCGGCGGAGGAGTGGCCAGGCACGAATTTGGATGAGGGGGCGGCGGCTGCGAGGTAGGAGGTGGCTGGCGGCACGGAAAACGAGGAGGAGGGAGGAGAAGGCCAAAAATGGCATGGGGAGGTGTTTATATAGGGTAGGAGCTAGGTTTTGGGGGTTTTGGAAGTGATTCGGGGCCTTCGATCACGATCTGACGGTCCGGAACGGAGGGGGGGTTTAGGTGGGCTGCAGGTGGGTTGTGAAGAGAGGTCTTGGGCTGAGGGGAGAGAAGAGAAGTGCAACCCGGCAGCAGTTTCGGAGGCCGAAACGTCCGACGAAGGTACCGGCAACGGTACCGCTATACATTTAATGGTTGGGCTATCAGATGGACTCCGAATGCGACGAAACTTGGCAGGCAACATGTCTACACTATAATAAGACCGCACGACAAGTTGCAACCGATTCCGAGAACATTTTTATGCCACTTATAAAATAATATTTCGGAGGTGCCGCGGGCGCGTGCGAGTGTGTCTGGACTCCGAACGGACAACGGCGAGGACCGGGGAAACCCGAACGGATGCAAGTTTTGAAAAACATGCAGATGAAATGCACATGATGACATGGCAAAATGCAACACGCAAGCAAATGACATGGCAACAACAACGAATAACTGGCAGACACCTGGTGCATCGAATCCGGGGCGTTACAACACTCCTCCACTAACAAGTGATCTCGTCCCGAGATCTTAGGACCGAGACGGGAGAGAAAAGGGATGAGGTGAAACAAGAACTCAAGAGAAGATGCAAAGAATCGAGAGCACTCAAGAAGAAGAGAGGAACGACGAGAATGACGAGAATCGAAAGCTCGCGGAATCAGATAGACTATGAAACCACTCCGGTTAGAACGAGATAAGAAACGAATAAGACTGAAAGGATTTAGGCAGCACTCCGGTTGAAAATGGAAGGAAAAGAACATGAACTTCACACGATGGAATGACACTTGACAAGATGACCAACGCAATGCCTTCGGAAGAATTAAAAGAATGGAAATAAATGAACTTAGAAGGAAGGATTTAATGGAGTTGTTGAGAAAATCAGCAACGAAAGAATAAGCTTGTTGTGGACTTATGGAAAACAGCTCAAAATTTTGAGGTGATCACCGACCACAAACGGAAATGATTGGATAACTGAGAAGAAAGAAGAAATGCAAAACTCCACTTCAAAAGAAAACGGAGAATTAATTGCACTTCAAAGTCAAGAAGGAAAGATACTAGAACTCCTTGAACAAGAATCTTGATGAACTCTTGAAGAAAAGATTAAATCATGAAGAACCACCATGAAGAACTCCGGTAACCAAAAGGTGATGAGATAGAATGAAGGATGATGGAATAAGATTAAAGCCTTGCTATGACTTAGATGGAGGTTCCGACGAAATGACCAAGGAAATTTGAACTCCAGAAAAGAAAAGATGAAAACACTTGGAGCTAGAACTTATTCCTCATGAACAAATTCCGAAGGAAAGGATTACTCACTTGGATGAAATAAGAATAAGATTTATTGTATGCTTATCCTTCATCAAATTAGATTGATGACAAGCAATGGATTTTGCATATTACTTATTCTTCTTGAAAAAAGATTGAGAAGGGATAGCACAAAACTTGAGAAAGTCTTCATGAACCACCGGTAGGATTGAAAAGAACGAAAGGATTAAAATGATAATCAAGGAAAAAGAATCTTGAACGAACCACTGTAAGAATTCAAAAATGACTGACGAAAGAGAATGAAACACCGTGAAGGATTAGAAGAACCAATATGCTCGAGGGGATTTAGATGCAAAAGAACAAAGAGATCACGAGCTGATTAAAGAACACTTGAACGAAGCACCAGGATAATTGGATAACGGTAGCTGGAATGAGAGGACTAAGAATTCTTCTGGAACGATGGCCTCCGGTGAAAAGAAATGGAAAAACAACTCCTGACAAACTCCGGATGGGTAAGAAAAGAATATCTGACAAACGGAATAATTCGAGAGGATAACATGAGGCTAGAACCGCGAAACTTCAAGAGAACGGACAAGATTTAGAGGAAAAACTCTTCTTCGGTCTTCAAATGACGACGGAAACACCACTAAAATTACTGAGGTACTCTGGAAAAATGAAAAGCGAAGAGGTTGAGCCAACAATGAAAAGAATTTGAAAACGATCTTAGAGATGGCATCTGACTGATGAAATTCATACTTACATCAACTCTGAAAAGGATTTGAAATAATTCCGGGGGAATTAGAAGAGTCAGGTAAGATCCTGAAAAAAACCTGTGGGTTAGGGCCCACTGAAGAGAAAAACACCGTTGAAAAGGATTGTTGAAGAGATAGATGATGCACCAGAACAATTGAAATATTTGAATGAGGTGGCAACCTCGAATTAATTCGAACACAGATGAATCTCTAGAGATGTCTAGAGCACTCCGGAAGGATGAACTGGCAAGAGGCGAACGAGCAGGGAAAACACTTGAGCCGAGGGAAAGAATATAATCACTACCGAAAAAACTTGAATTGGGTGCACCGGCAAAAGAAAGGGATGAAGAATCTCAAACAAAAGAGAATTCACCGGTTGAAATGATTGAGGGAAGACTGAAGAGGCTCCGTACGAATTAAATTGATGCTCGAAAGAGATTCAAGCTCCGGGAAGAAAAGGGTGGGAGGGCGGGAAAACAAAATCAACTTGGAAGGGGAAACCGACAAATATCTTGAAGAGAAAGCACCGGTTGAAATCATTGAGGAGAGAGAGCAAAACTTCGCACGAGTAGGATGGATACTCGATTACGGACTCCGGCTTTGAGAAGAAAAGGGGTTGGGCGGGTGGGAAAAGAAAACAACTGAGGATTGAACTTGGCAAAGATGAAGAGGCTCGAGACAACTTGATGAGAAATGCACTGGATCAAAAGACCTGAGAACCAACGATCGGAAAACCAACTGCGTGATCCTAAAGAAAAATTTTGAAAGGCAAGAGGAGTAGTTCAAAACACCTACGTCAAGATTCCTCACCAGAGTGACGAAGGGGCTGAGGAGTAAAAAGAATTCCTACTCTCCGATATAACTAGAATCAGAAAAGTTTTCTTCTAGACTCGACAACGGCCAGACTACACGATCAATCAAGGGGGCTCCTAGGGTCGGTCGAGGCTCTGATACCAACTTATCACGCCCAATATGCAACCCTATCCAAAAGGAACTCGAAGGTCCCACCAAGGATAGACCCGCATATTGAAACACTTTTGCAAGGTGGATATCATTACATCGACATTACATAATTGATGGGGATACATACATAAGGCATACAATGCCACACGAATACAACATCATCATACATAAGATCATCATCCGACTACGGATGAAACACAAACAGAAACTCAAACGACATCCACCCTGCTAGCCCAGGCTGCCGACCTGGAACCTATCCCCTGATCGAAGAAGCAGAAGAAGAACTCAACGCAAACAAGCATCGCTCTCGTGTCATGATCATCGCATAACCTGTACCTGCAACTGTTATTATAGTAATCTATGAGCCACGAGGACTCAGCAATCCCATTACCATGGGTATCAAGACTAGCAAAGCTTAAAGGCAAAGGAAGGGGTAACGTGATGAGGTTGCAGCAGCGACTAAGCATATATGGTGGCTAACATACGCAAATAAGAGCGAGAAGAGAGCAAAAGGAACGGTCATGAAACTAGCAATGATCAAGAAGTGATCCTGAACTCCTACTTACGTCAAACATAACCCAAAGACCGTGTTCACTTCCCGGACTCCGCCGAGAAGATACCATCACGGCTACACACGCGGTTGATGCGTTTTAATTCGGATCTGGTGTCAAGTTATCTACAACCGGACATTAACAAATTCCCATCTGCCTATAACCGCAGGCATGACTTTCGAAAGATTATACCCTGTAGGGGTGTCCCAACTTAGCCCATGATAAGCTCTCGCGATCAACAAAGGATATACCTTCTCCCAGGAAGACCCGGTCAGACTCGGAATCCCGGTTTACAAGACATTTTGACAATGGTAAAACAAGACGAGCAAGACCGCCTGATGCGCCGACAATTCCGATAGGAGCTGCACATATCTTGTTCTCAGGGCAACACTGGATAAGCTAAGCGTACAGGTACCGACGTAACCCAAGTTGCCAAGGGATGGTCCCGCACGGTGCTCTAGTTTGGACCAACACTTAGACAAGCATTGGCCCGGGGGGGGGGCTGTAATAAAGATGACCCTTGGGTTAATTACTCCCAAGGGAAATATAGGTGGTGGTGAGGCAAATGGTAAAACCAATGTTGGGCCTTGCTGGAGGAGTTTTATTCAAAGCGAACTGTCAAGGGGGTCCCATAAATCACCCGACCGCGTAAGGAACACAAAATCCGGGAACATAACACCAGTATGACGGAAACTAGGGCGGCAAGAGTGGAACAAAACACCAGGCATAAGGCCGATCCTTCCACCCTTTACCAAATATATAGATGCATTAATTAAATAAGAGATATTGTGATATCCCAACATAATCCTGTTCACCATGGGGCAATCTTCAACTTCACCTGCAACTAACAACGCTATAAGAGGGGCTGAGCAAAAAGGTAACATAGCCAAGCAATGGTTTGCTAGGAAGGGTGTCAAAGGTTAGAGGTTCATGGCAATTTGGGAGGTTTGATGAGCAAAAGATAGGTAACGCAACATAGCGATAGAACGAAGCTACTAGCATAGCAATGATAGTAGTGAGATCCAGGGTAGCGGTCATCTTGCCTGAAATCCCGTTAGGAAGAAGAACGAGTCCATGAAGAAGATGAAGCCACGAAGACGAACCAAGCGTAGACGAACGAATCCTCACGATCACAACGAAATGGGAACTATCGAGAAGAAGCACACAACATGGTAAACACACCACACATGAACAAGGCATGATGCACAAACAAGTATGATGCAAGACAAGACTACATGAAGTTAATCATGGCAAGAGATGATGCAAACAAGAGCAACACATCAAAGCAAGTTTAAATGAGGCCGGAAACAACATATAACAATTCCGGTAAGTCCTCATATGCAAATTTCGAAATTGGTCCAGATCTGAACAAACCTTAGGTTCAAGTTGTTAAACAGCAAGTTAAGATGCACCAAGATGATCTACACGAGATTCTAGTCAAGTTACATATAAAGTTCATTTAGTTCGGAGCTACGGCCTAGAAGATATGAGCAAAACAAGTTAAACATGGCATTGATGCTAAATGCACCCAAACAACAAGCAAACACCTCAAAACAAGGATGCAACATGATAATATGAAACTACATGCAATTCTAAGCAAGTTTCATATAGAGCACACTCAAAACGGAGCAACGGTTCAACACACACACACTAAACAAGTTTAAAGGACAAGCTGTCCAAAACAGCAACTAGGCATATTGCAAGCACCAAAACAATATGCTACAACCCCCAATATGAAAACAAAAGACATGGGCATGATGTACAGGTAAAGCATAACAAAACATGAACACTGAGCTATCTCCATAAATCACTAGAACATGCTCAAACACACATGGCAAGATTGCAAATAATAACAGTTCAAACTTTGCAGAAAATAACATTAGGTTGCAATGTTTAGAGCTATCAAACAACATGTTACAGGAACTTATCATGGCAAACAAAGGCATGGCATGAATCTACTAATTTCATAGAACAAAAGTCCTTTACTGACCATAGGCCAAAAAGGATCAGAAAATATGATGGCACCCATGTAAACATGACAAGTTATATTACAGATTCATACATGGCAGGAACAACAATAAGTAGGCATGTTGGTGAGCTTGAACCACTCACCACAGAGCAATACATGGTATGGCAAGGCACCCAACAGTAAGAAGACATGTTTATGAAGCTAAGCATGGCAAGAGCAAGTTCATAGGGTGCATGGAACACTAGCAACAATCATGGCAACAACTGAACTTAATGTTAGCAGGCTGACAACAACATTATATAGCAACTTTGGAGCAAGATTACAACAAGTTACAGCAAGCTATAAAAGCTACCAGGGGAATGTATGGATAGAGCATGACATGTAGAACAAAACACCATTAGTGAACATCTCCAGATTATGCAGAGAATGTCTAGTAGCAGCAGGTTTACATAGCATCACGAAATAACACATTCAGCTTAGCAAAACAGTAACAACAAGTACACTACTTAACAAGCTCGATTCACTCACCACAAGTCATTGCATGACAAGATAAGCATAGCATCAGCAAGAAGACATGTTTGTGAAGCAAACCAATGCAAGAACAAGTTCATAGCATGCAAGGATCAACTACAACAACCTTGGCAAAATTGAATAACATGTAAACAATCTGCCAGGAAACATTTTGTAGCAAAAGTAGAGCAAGCAAATGACATGCTAGACTACTCCATAATTGGAAACAGGGGCATGAATGGATAGAGAATAACCATATGTCCAAAACACCCTTACTGAAGTATCTCAAAATAAGCATGGATCTCTCTGTAGCATCATGTTTACATGGCATCAAAATAACAGCAGAACAGGGACTAAAATCAGCAACATCGCGAAGCCTAGTTTACATGCTTGTGCTAGTCACCACATTGATCACAAAAATACATGGTAAGCACCTCTGTAAAGAAGACATGGCATAGTTCAAAACACATATAGACATCAACCTCATAGGATGCACACATCAAACATGGCAAAAATGACAAAAGAGCAAGTTCTGTTAACGGACAGCAGTCAACATGATGAAGCACTTTTGCAATGATGATTCATGCATCAAGACGACCTCAAATGAACATGATGCAATGGAATGAAATGAAGTACTCGTTGAGACGAACAATTTGACATATTACACGCACGAAACGGAACTATGGATGCAGAGATACGATGCGATAAACATGGCATGATAATATGCAACAATTCGGGGACTCAGTCATTTTTTAAGGAAAAAACAGAGTGAGCGCGTTTTAGGAATATGACGCCGAGAGCGGGACATAGGCGGGGCTCACCTAGCTGGGCTCGGCCCAGGTCGGTGGTGGATCGGGTCGGCGGGATCTGGGCCGTGGGGAAGCCCACGTGGCCCACGCGGGCGAGCGGGCGCGTCGGGAGGCGAGGACGTCGTCCTCCGCCTGACGAGGACGAGCGGCGGCGGCGCCGGTCGGCAGGGCGCCAGGAGGAGGCCGGGGCAGGTCCGGCGAACTGTGGAACGGGCCAATCCGGCCATCGGGGTCCGGATCCGACCGGCGGAGGGGTCGGCGGCGCTGCCTCGGAGCTCCGGCGGCGGCGGCAACCTACGGGAGAGAGAGGGGCAGTGAGGAAAGAGGAGAGGAGGACGGGAGACGGCGGAGGCGGTGACCTGGGCGAAGATCTTGTTGGCGACAGGGCTCCGACCTAGATCCGGGGCGGCGGCGAGATCCTCCGGCGGGACGCCGGCGGGATGCGTCGAGGCGACGGGGTCGGGGCGCTCGGCGCTGGGCGAGGTGCAAGAGCACGGGGGCGGCTCGGCCCGGTTTGGCCCGACGTGGGCTCCCCGTGGGCCGGGCAGGCCGCGGCGAGGTGGGATGGTGCGGGGGACAGGTGGAGGCCTGGGAGTGGCCAGGGGCGCCGACTAGTGGCGGCTCGCCCGCTTGGGCGGCGCCAAGTGGCGGCGGAGGAGTGGCCAGGCACGGATTTGGATGAGGGGGCGGCGGCTGCGAGGTAGGAGGTGGCTGGCGGCGAAGAAAACGAGGAGGAGGGAGGAGAAGGCCAAAAATGGCATGGGGAGGTGTTTATATAGGGTAGGGGCTAGGTTTTGGGGGTTTTGGAAGTGATTCGGGGCCTCCGATCGCGATCTGATGGTCCATAACGGAGGGGGGGTTTAGGTGGGCTGCAGGTGGGTTGTGAAGAGAGGTCTTGGGCTGAGGGGAGAGAAGAGAAGTGCAACCCGGCAGCAGTTTCGGAGACCGAAACGTCCGACGAAGGAACTGACAACGGTACCGCTATACATTTAACGGTTGGGCTATCAGATGGACTCCGAATGCGACGAAACTTGGCAGGCGGCCTGTCTACACTATAATAAGACCGCACGACAAGTTGCAACCGATTCCGAGAACATTTTTATGCCACTTATAAAATAATATTTCGGAGGTGCCGCGGGCGCGTGCGGGTGTGTCTGGACTCCGAACGGACAACGGCGAGGACCGGGGTAACCCGAACGGATGCAAGTTTTGAAAAACATGGAGATGAAATGCAGATGATGACATGGCAAAATGCAACACGCAAGCAAATGACATGGCAACAACGGCGAATAACTGACAGACACCTGGCGCATCGAATCCGGGGCGTTACATCGACGCCCAGCGGCTCTACAGAGTCTCGGCCGGCTTATAAACAGTATCCGGCTCGGTCTCTTAACCTTTCTTGCCTTACAATACAAACCGTACGAATACAACGGTTTATCACTATGGCCCTTAAGTCGCCTTTGAGCCGTAGGCCCTTACTAAGCCGCCGTCTTCAACCTTGAGCGTTGGGCTTCAAGAATGCTTGTAGGTATAACCCGATCCCTCCTGGCGGGTCATACCTGATAGTTATATCCCCAATATTAGGCCCCAGATTGATTTGAATTGGTTCATGTCAGTCTTTGACACTTAAGAAAAACCGCCCGCTCCTTATTTATGAGATTTCTGCAACCCGCCATGATGTCATCTTTTGAATCTGTGGTAACCCGCCATGACGTCACCTGTCATAAACGCATTTATCCAATGCATCCCAACGGATCTCTGTCTTAATGACCATCTGAAAACCGAGGCGCCTTTGTAGCTGGATAACTATGTTTTTTCTTGTTTTTCATCCTCCTCGTTTTTCGCGCCCATTCAGCGGGGTTTTCCTTATAAATAGTTCCGACTAGGTCTCCTCTTCTTCTTCGTTCGCATCATCTTCCTATCGCCCCCATCTACCACTGGAGCTCCGCCGCCGTCGCCACTGCGTCCCTCGCCCTCGTCGAGTTCGGCCGCTGCATCAACCTGACCTTGACTAGAGAAACGACAGCGCTCCTCCTCCGAAGATCCTCCGCAGTAAGTGCTTCCCTTTCCGCGCCATGGATATGCACTAGGGCTAGTCATGTTCTTCTGTAAGGGCATAGTTCATCGAAGTTCTTCGTTTTTTTCCTTGCCATGACTTCGCCTGATCCAAAGAACGCCATAGATCTGATGCGGTCAGTATTTCGCATCCATTTTGATTATCAATAGATCTCCTTTCTTTGTAAGAAAAACTCATCATAGCTTATGAACTTCTCTGCACCCTGTTGTTGTTGGGGAACGTTGCATAAAATAAAAATTTTCCTATGCTCACCAAGATCAATCTATGAGTTCATCTAGCAACGACAGAGGGGATGCATCTACATACCCTTGTAGATCGCGAGCGGAAGCGTTCAAGAGAACGGGGTTGAGGGAGTCGTACTCGTTGTGGTCCAAATCACCGGAGATCCTAGCGCCGAACGGATGGCACCTCCGTGTTCAACACACGTACGGTCAACGTGACGTCTCCTCCTTCTTGATCCAGCAAGGGGGAAGGAGAGGTTGATGAAGATCCAGCAGCACGACGGCGTGGTGGTGGATGCAGCAGGGTTTCGGCAGGGCTTCACCAAGCGACTACGGGAGGAGGAGGTGTAGCAAGGGGGGAGGGAGGCGCCAGATGTCAGGGTGCGGCTGCCCTCCCACCCCCCCTCTTTATATAGGGACCCCAGGGGGGGCGCCGGCCCTGGAGATGGGATCTCCCAAGGGGGGCGGCGGCCAGGGGGGTGGAGTGCCCCCCAAGGCAAGTGGAGGCGCCCCCTCCCCTAGGGTTCCCAACCCTAGGCGCAGAGGGGGGCCCAGGGAGGGCGCACCAGCCCACCAGGGGCTGGTTCCCCTCCCACTTCAGCCCAAGGGGCCCTCCGGGATGGGTGGCCCCACCCGGTGGCCCCCCGGGACCCTTCCGGTGGTCCCGGTACAATACCGGTGAACCCCGAAACTTTCCCGATGGCCGAAACTCGACTTCCCATATATAATTCTTTACCTCCGGACCATTCCGGAACTCCTCGTGACGTCCGGGATCTCATCTGCGACTCCGAACAACTTTTGGTTTGCTGCATACTAATATCGTTACAACCCTAGGATCACCGAACCTTAAGTGTGTAGACCCTACGGGTTCGGGAGACATGCAGACATGACCGAGACGGCTCTCCGGTCAATAACCAACAGCGGGATCTGGATAACCATGTTGGCTCCCAGATGCTCCTCGATGATCTCATCGGATGAACCACGATGTCGAGGATTTAAGCAACCCCGTATACAATTCCCTTCGTCAATCGGTACGTTACTTGCCCGAGATTCGATCGTCGGTATCCCAATACCTCGTTCAATCTCGTTACCGGAAAGTCACTTTACTCATACCGTAATGCATGATCCCGTGACCAGACACTTGGTCACTTTGAGCTCATTATGATGATGCATTACCGAGTGGGCCCAAAGATACCTCTCCGTCATACGGAGTGACAAATCCCAGTCTCGATCCTTGTCAACCCAACAGACACTTTCGGAGATACCTGTAGTGCACCTTTATAGTCACCCAGTTACGTTCTGACGTTTGGTACACCCAAAGCACTCCTACGGTATCCAGGAGTTACACGATCTCATGGTCTAAGGAAAAAATACTTGACATTGGAAAAGCTCTAGCAAATGAACTACACGATCTTGTGCTATGCTTAGGATTGGGTCTTGTCCATCACATCATTCTCCTAATGATGTGATCCCGTTATCAATGACATCCAATTTCCATAGTCAGGAAACCATGACTATCTGTTGATCAACGAGCTAGTCAACTAGAGGCTCACTAGGGACATGTTGTGGTCCAAGTATTCACACGTGTATTACGATTTCTGGATAATACAATTATAGCATGAATAAAAGACAATTATCATGAACAAGGAAATATAATAATAATCGTTTTATTATTGCCTCTAGGGCATATTTCCAACAGTCTCCCACTTGCACTCGAGTCAATAATCTAGTTACATTGTGATGAATCGAACACCCATAGTGTTCTGGTGTTGATCATGTTTTGCTCGTGGAAGAGGTTTAGTCAACGGATCTGCGACATTCAGATCCGTATGTACTTTGCAAATATCTATGTCTCCATCTTGAACATTTTCACGGATGGAGTTGAAACGACGCTTGATGTGCCTGGTCTTCTTGTGAAACCTGGGCTCCTTGGCAAGGGCAATAGCTCCAGTGTTGTCACAGAAGAGAGTGATTGGCCCCGACGCATTGGGTATGACTCCTAGGTCGGTGATGAACTCCTTCATCCATATTGCTTCATGCGCTACCTCCGAGGCTGCCATGTATTCCACTTCACATGTAGATCCCGCCACGACGCTCTACTTGCAACTGCACCAGCTTACTGCTCCACGATTCAACATATACACGTATCCGGTTTGTGACTTAGAGTCATCCAGATCTGTGTCGAAGCTAGCGTCGACGTAACCCTTTACGATGAGCTCTTCGTCACCTCCATAAACGAGAAACATGTCCTTTGTCCTTTTTAGGTACTTCAGGATATTCTTGACCGCTGTCCAGTGTTCCTTGCCGGGATTACTTTGGTACCTTCCTACCAAACTTACGGCAAGGTTTACATCTGGTCTGGTACACAGCATGGCATACATAATAGATCCTATGGCTGAGGCATCGGGGATGACACTCATCTCTTCTTTATCTTTTGTCGTGGTCGGGCATTGAGCCGAGCTCAATCTCACACCTTGTAATACAGGCAAGAACCCTTTCTTGGACTGATCCATTTTGAACTTCTTCAAAATCTTATCAAGGTATGTGCTTTGTGAAAGACCTATGAGGCGTCTCGATCTATCCCTATAGATCTTGATGCCTAATATGTAAGCAGCTTCTCCAAGGTCCTTCATTGAAAAACACTTATTCAAGTAGGCCTTAATGCTGTCCAAAAGTTCTATATCATTTCCCATCAAAAGTATGTCATCTACATATAATATGAGAAATGCTACAGAGCTCCCACTCACTTTCTTGTAAACACGGGCTTCTCCATAAGTCTGCATAAACCCAAACGCTTTGATCATCTCATTAAAGCGAATGTTCCAACTCCGAGATGCTTGCACCAGCCCATAAATGGATCGCTGGAGCTTTCACACCTTGTTAGCATTCTTAGGATCGACAAAACCTTCTGGCTGCATCATATACAACTCTTCCTTAAGATAGCCGTTAAGGAATGCCGTTTTGACGTCCATCTGCCATATCTCATAATCATAGTATGCGGCAATTGCTGACATGATTCGGACGGACTTCAGCTTTGCTACAGGAGAGAAAGTCTCATCGTAGTCAACCCCTTGAACTTGCCGATAACCCTTAGCGACAAGTCGAGCTTTATAGATGGTAACATTACCATCCGCGTCCGTCTTCTTCTTAAAGATCCATTTGTTTTCTATCGCTCGCCGATCATCGGGCAAGTCTGTCAAAGTCCATACTTTGTTTTCATACATGGATTCTATCTCGGATTGCATGGCTTCAAGCCATCTGTTGGAATCTGGGCCCGCCATCGCTTCTTCATAGTTTGAAGGTTCACCGTTGTCTAACAACATGATTTCCAGGACAGGGTTGCCATACCACTCTGGTGTGGAACGTGTCCTTGTGGACCTACGAAGTTCAGTAGCAACTTTATCCGAAGTACCTTGATCATCATCATGAATTTCCTCTCCAGTCGGTGTAGGCACCACATGAACATTTTCCTGAGTTGCACTACTTTCCGGTTCAAGAGGTAGTACTTCATCGAGTTCTACTTTCCTCCCACTTACTCCTTTCAAGAGAAACACTTTTTCCAGAAAGGATCCGTTCTTGGCAACAAAGATCTTGCCTTCGGCTCTAAGGTAGAAGGTATACCCAATGGTTTCCTTAGGGTATCCTATGAAGACACATTTTTCCGACTTGGGTTCGAGCTTTTCAGGTTGAAGTTTCTTGACATAAGCATCGCATCCCCAAACTTTTAGAAATGACAGCTTAGGTTTCTTCCCAAACCATAATTCATACGGTGTCGTCTCAACGGATTTAGACGAAGCCCTATTTAAAGTGAATGTAGCTGTCTCTAGAGCGTATCCCCAAAATGATAGCGGTAAATCGGTAAGAGACATCATAGATCGCACCATATCCAATAGAGTGCGATTACGATGTTCGAACACACCGTTACGCTAAGGTGTTCTAGGCGGCGTGAGTTGTGAAACGATTCCACATTTTCTTAAGTGCATACCAAATTCGTAACTTAAATATTCTCCTCCATGATCTGATCGTAAGAATTTTATCTTTCGGTCACGTTGATTCTCTACTTCATTCTGAAATTCCTTGAACTTTTCAAAGGTCTTAGACTTGTGTTTCATCAAGTATACATACCCATATCTACTTAAGTCATCAGTGAGAGTGAGAACATAACGATATCCTCCGCGAGCCTCAATGCTCATTGGACCACACACATCAGTATGTATGATTTCCAATAAGTTGGTTGCTCGCTCCATTGTTCCGGAGAACAGAGTCTTGGTCATTTTGCCCATGAGGCATGGTTCGCATGTGTCAAATGATTCATAATCGAGAGACTCTAAAAGTCCATCAGCATGGAGCTTCTTCATGCGCTTGACACCAATGTGACCAAGGTGGCAGTGCCACAACTATGTGGGACTATCGTTATCAACTTTACATCTTTTGGTATTCACACTATGAATATGTGTAACATTACGTTCGAGATTCATTAAGAATAAACCATTGACCATCGGGGCATGACCATAAAACATATCTCTCATATAAATAGAACAACCATTATTCTCGGATTTAAATGAGTAGCCATCTCGTATTAAACGAGATCCAGATATAATGTTCATGCTCAAACTTGGCACTAAATAACAATTATTGAGGTTTAAAACTAATCCCGTAGGTAAATGTAGAGGTAGCGTGCCGACGGCGATCACATCGACCTTGGAACCATTCCCGACGCGCATCGTCACCTCGTCCTTCGCCAGTCTCCGCTTATTCCGCAGCTCCTGCTGTGAGTTACAAATATGAGCAACGTCACCGGTATCAAATACCCAGGAGTTACTACGAGTACTGGTAAGGTACACATCAATTACATGTATATCAAATATACCTTTAGTGTTGCCGGCCTTCTTGTCCGCTAAGTATTTGGGGCAGTTCCACTTCCAGTGACCCTTCCCTTTGCAATAAAAGCACTCAGTCTCAGGCTTGGGTCCATTCCTTGACTTCTTCCCGGCAACTGGCTTACCGGGCGCGACAACATCCTTGCCGTCCTTCTTGAAGTTCTTCTTACCCTTGCCCTTCTTGAACTTGGTGGTTTTATTGACCATCAACACTTGATGTTCTTCCTTGATTTCTACCTCTGCCGACTTCAGCATTGAAAATACTTCAGGAATGGTTTTCTCCATCCCCTGCATATTATAGTTCATCACAAAGCTCTTGTAGCTCGGTGGGAGCGACTGAAGGATTCTGTCAATGACCGCCTCATCCGGGAGGTTAATGTTCAGCTGGGACAGGCGGTTGTGCAACCCAGACATTTTGAGTATGTGCTCACAGAACTATTTTCCTCCATCTTACAACTATAGAACTTGTCGGAGACTTCATATCTCTCGACCCGGGCATGAGCTTGGAAAACCATTTTCAGCTCCTCGAACATCTCATATGTTTTGTGTTGCTCAAAACGCTTTTGGAGCCCCGGTTCTAAGCTGTAAAGCATGCCGCACTGAATGAGGGAGTAATCATCAACACGTGACTGCCAAGCGTTCATAACGTCTTGGTTCTCTGGGATGGGTGCTTCACCTAGTGGTCCTTCTAGGACATATGCTTTCTTGGCATCTATGAGGATGAGCCTCAGGTTTCGGACCCAGTCCGTATAGTTGCTGCCATCATCTTTCAGCTTGGTTTTCTCTAGGAACGCGTTGAAGTTCATGTTGACATGAGCGTTGGCCATTTGATCTACAAGACATGTTTTGCAAAGATTTTAGACTAAGTTCATGATAATTAAGTTCATCTAATCAAATTATTTAATGAACTCCCACTCAGATTTGACATCCCTCTAGTCATCTAAGTGTTACATGATCCGAGTCGACTAGGCCGTGTCCAATCATCACGTGAGACGGACTAGTCATCATCGGTGAACATCTCCATGTTGATCGTATCTTCCATATGACTCATGTTCGACCTTTCGGTCTCTGTGTTCCGAGGCCATGTCTGTACATGCTAGGCTCGTCAAGTTAACCTAAGTGTTTTTGCATGTGTAAAACTGTCTTACACCCGTTGTATGTGAATGTAAGAATCTATCACACCCGATCATCACGTGGTGCTTCGAAACGACGAACTTTAGCAATGGCGCACAGTTAGGGGGAACACTTTCTTGAAATTATTATAAGGGATCATCTTATTTACTACCGTCATTCTAAGTAAACAAGATGCATAAACATAATAAACATCACATGCAATTATATAGTGGTGACATGATATGGCCAATATCATATAGCTCCTTTGATCTCTATCTTCGGGGCTCCATGATCATCTTCGTCACCGGCATGACACCATGATCTCCATCATCATGATCTCCATCATCGTGTCTCCATGAAGTTGCTCGCCAACTATTACTTCTACTACTATGGCTAACGGTTTAGCAATAAAGTAAAGTAATTACATGGCGTTAAATCATTGACACGCAGGTCATACAATAATTAAGACAACTCCTATGGCTCCTACCGGTTGTCATACTCATCGACATGCAAGTCGTGATTCCTATTACAAGAACATGATCTCATACATCACAATATATCATTCATCATTCATCACAACTTTTGGCCATATCACATCACAAAGCAATTGTTGCAAAAACAAGTTAGACGTCTTCTAATTGTTGTTGCATCTTTTACGTGGCTGCAATAGGGTTCTAGCAAGAACGTTTTCTTACCTACGATTAACCACAACATGATATGTCAACTTCTATTTACCCTTCATAAGGATCCTTTTTGTCGAATCCGCTCCAACTAAAGTGGGAGAGACAGACACCTGCTAGCCACCTTATGCATCTAGTGCATGTCAGTCGGTGGAACCTATCTCACGTAAGCGTACGTGCAAGGTCGGTTCGGGCCACTTCATCCCACAATACCGCTGAAGCAAAATAAGACTAGTAGTGGCAAGAAAGTTGACAGCATCTACGCCCACAACAGATTTGTGTTCTACTCGTGCAATAGAGAACTACGCATAGACCTAGCTCATGATGCCACTGTTGGGGAACGTTGCATAAAATAAAAAATTTCCTACGTTCACCAAGATCAATCTATGAGTTCATCTAGCAACGAGAGAGGGGAGTGCATCTACATACCCTTGTAGATCACGAGCGGAAGCGTTCAAGAAAACGGGGTTGAGGGAGTCGTACTCGTCGTGATCCAAATCACCGGAGATCCTAGCGCCGAACGGACGGCACCTCCGCGTTTAACACACGTATGGTCAGTGTGACGTATCCTCCTTGATCCAGCAAGGGGGAAGGAGAGGTTGATGAAGATCCAGCAGCACGACGGCGTGGTGGTGGATGCAGCAGGGTTCCGGCAGGGCTTCGCCAAGCGACTACGGGAGGAGGAGGTGTAGCAAGGGGGGAGGAAGGCGCCAGATGTCAGGGTGCGGCTGCCCTCCCTCCCCCCTCTTTATATAGGGACCCCAAGGGGGATCCAGCCCTGGAGATGGGAGCTCCCAAGGGGGGCGGCGGCCAGGGGGGTGGAGTGCCCCCCAAGGCAAGTGGAGGCGGCCCCTCCCCTAGGGTTCCCAACCCTAGGCGCAGAGGGGGGCCCAGGGGGGGCGCACTAGCCCACCAGGGGCTGGTTCCCCTCCCACTTCAGCCCAAGGGGCCCTCCGGGATGGGTGGCCCCCTTGGACCCTTCCGGTGGTCCCGCTACAATACCGGTGAACCCCGAAACTTTCCCGATGGCCGAAACTCGACTTCCCATATATAATTCTTTACCTCCGGACCATTCCGGAACTCCTCGTGACGTCCGGGATCTCATCCGGGACTCCGAAAAACTTTCGGTTTGCTGCATACTAATATCTTTACAACCCTAGCGTCACAGAACCTTAAGTGTGTAGACCCTACGGGTTCGGGAGACATGTAGACATGACCGAGACGGCTCTCCGGTCAATAACCAACAGCGGGATCTGGATACCCATGTTGGCTCCCACATGCTCCTCGATGATCTCATCGGATGAACCACGATGTCGAGGATTTAAGCAACCCCGTATACAATTCCCTTTGTCAATCGGTACGTTACTTGCCCGAGATTCGATCGTCGGTATCCCAATACCTCGTTCAATCTCGTTACCGGCAAGTCACTTTACTCGTACCGTAATGCATGATCCCGTGACCAGAGACTTGGTCACTTTGAGCTCATTATGATGATGCATTACCGAGTGGGCCCAGAGATACCTCTCCGTCATATGGAGTGACAAATCCCAGTCTCGATCCGTGTCAACCCAACAGACACTTTCGGAGATACCTGTAGTGCACCTTTATAGTCACCCAGTTACGTTGTGACGTTTGGTACACCCAAAGCACTCCTACGGTATCCTAGAGTTACACGATCTCATGGTCTAAGGAAAAAAATACTTGACATTGGAAAAGCTCTAGCAAACGAACTACATGATCTTGTGCTATGCTTGGGTTGGGTCTTGTCCATCAACTCATTCTCCTAATGATGTGATCCCGTTATCAATGACATCCAATGTCCACAGTCAGGAAACCATGACTATCTGTTGATCAACGAGCTAGTCAACTAGAGGCTCACTAGGGACATGTTGTGGTCCAAGTATTCACATGTGTATGACGATTTCCGGATAATACAATTATAGCATGAATAAAAGACAATTATCATGAACAAGGAAATATAATAATAATCCTTTTATTATTGCCTCTAGGGCATATTTCCATCAGTTGTTAGGTCTAGTAATTTTTCTTTTCTGGACCTTTATTTGATCCAAAATAACCGCTGCAAACTGTGAAACTTGTTTGTACAACACTTAGGCAAAATCCATACTCTGTTAGATTTATTCAGTCACGGCGACTCTGATTGCCGGCTTATAACGAAGTAATACTCAATTAATCCTCTGGACCACCTCTGTTTATAGAAACATGCTGACGGCTTGTAAAACCTATGGCGGCTTAAGTAACTAGGACATAATTATCCTTATACCATTAGGCCCCTTCATAAGTTGCCATATTGCTATTCACAGTAAGACTGTTACCTTGCTCGGCTTAAATTTGAACCGGGCCTTATTGTTTTATCTTAGGCTTTCAAATAGAATGGCACCCAAGGCAGCCACCTCTTGCAACTTGGTGAAATCCATTGTTACTGAAAGCACCTTGAATGACTTCGTGACAACCAGCTATCTGCCGAAGAAAGAAATCATGCATTATCGTGCTCCTAACCCGGACGAAGAAGTACCTCAACCCAAAGAAGGGGAGGTCATTGTTTTCACAGATCATATGAACCGGGGCTTTACCCCTCTTGGTTCGAAGTTCTTCAGAGACATGCTGAAGTTTTTTGACCTTCACCCACAAGACATTGGACCCAATTCCGTGTCTAATATCTGCAACTTCCAAGTGTTCAGCAAAGTCTATCTTAGTGAAGAGACCAATTTATTGCTCTTCAGAGAACTGTTTTACTTGAACCGCTAGACGGAGTGCGCCAACGGCCAAAGCTTGGAACTTGGCGGAGTTTCAATCCAGCGCCGTAGAGATGTGATTTTTCCCTATGCTAACCCGCCAAGCCATCCCAAAGACTGGAACATGACATGGTTCTACTGCAAAGACACTTCTCCGGCTGACGAGAACCCACTGCCCGGCTTTCGTGCCCTCCGTCTTGACACCAATCACCCTCTGCTTGACAAGATTACTATTGCAGAGCGCAAGTCCCTTGCTCCCACCATGGCCAAGATCAAAGCTCTGCTAGGGAATGGGTTGACTGGTATTGACCTGGTTTGTGTATGGCTTGCCTGGCGAGTTATTCCATTGAGTCGCCGCCCCGCCTTAATGTGCGAATACACCGGCGCCAAGAATGATCCTCTGCGCCATAGCCCTGTCGACTTACCCGCTCATATTGTTCATGACATGACCAAATCTCTCCTCAACGAGAGTCTGGCGGATTGTGGCAGAGTGGGTTTGGCCCCTTTCTGCAAAGATAACCCGGCTCCAAAGGTAAACCGTCCATGTGAAATGTTTATCTTATTTTATTAAAGTTTCTCTCATGCTTACAAATATGCTTGGACCTTGCACGCGTGTGATAATTTTGGAAAGTTCAATATGATCATGAAGCTGCCAAGAGAGCAAGGAAGGAAAAGAAAGCCGCCAGAAAAGAAGCTGTAAGAAAGAGGGGCAAGAAAGCCTCCGCTTCTGAAATGCTTTGGCTATCGGACTCTTCTGAGTCGGAGGTAGCCCTTGACTCTCTTGGCTTATTTTTTAATCACCTTATTGACACTGATCACCAACAGGAGGACACTGGGACAAGTCAGAGCAAGGGTGCTGAGGTAACTATCCTTTCCTCCGACTCCGAGCCTTTGCCAAGATAGAAACTCCGCAGGGTGACCCGAAAAGTAAGATTTTCTCATCCTCTAGCTCATCACGATCCTCAAATTGTTTTGAAGCAACAAATTCATGAAAGCTGGAGGAAGACTCGGACCAGCAAAGACGTGGAGCTATCCTCCGGCTTACCAAATACTCAAGGAAACGCCGAAATGAGGTTACCCCTACTTTAACTAAGTTTTACCCCTTGGCGGGTCACTTTCGTCAACCACTTAATCCCTCTGATTTGGACTATCAGGATACTTCCCCTTCCTCCGGTGAGTCATTGCAATCCAATCTGCCAGCCTTCAAAATGGCTCCAGGGTATATTAACCCGCTCATCTTGCATTTATTTAAATCTCTTGCACCTGTGCTAATCTTTTATTCTGGAACAATGGTCAAGCCAAACCCAACAAAAGGGTTAGAAAAAACAAGTCAACTGATGATAGAGTTGCAACTAAGCCGGGTCTTGAGACGGTCATGCCAAAATCAACCACTCATGAGCCGCCGCCTGAACCAGCTCAGGACTTAACTCCTCCTGCCACCGACCTGCCCACTGATCAAGATGTTGATGAATCAGAGAATCCAAAGGCTCCTAGCCCAGTCCGGACAGATGATTCTTCCACCGCTGATGTGGAAATTACCAGAACCGGCTATGCTGAGCCGGGAAGGCCAACTGTACTAGCCAAATGCTCCGCCAAGGGAGAACTTCTTGACCAGCGCTGGGTCAAGATGGATGTCACCAATTATGCTCATATGAGTATTGGAGATATCTTCTCTGGCTATATGAGCCAAGTACATAGCAGCCGGAACCTCGAGATCGACATGGTGAAGCAGATGCACCACAAGTTTGAGGTATAACTCGTCCTCTCTTGTTCATTATCCTTTAGCATATTAGTCCCCTAAGTCTGCTGCTTATGATACTTATGCTGTAGACTTAAAAACAAACTTAGCAACATAATGGAAAAGAAAAAATTCCAGCTTACCATGTAGTCCCCAAGGGGCGGCTTAACCAATATGGTTGAGCCGACTCTTTGATATAGAAAAAATTCTTATGGATCTGTGAAGCGCAATACACATTAGCCCCCAAGTGCCAAATATTATTGCTTGCAAAATGCTTGGGACTTACTCATATAAATCACCATCTGATGAACCACCATAAAAAACTCTAGGACATTAGCCCCCAAGTGCCAAGTGTTGTTGCTTGCAAAGCGCTTGGGACTTTGTAACATTGCATAAACAGTTTGCTTGATTTGAACTTTGCACTTGTATAGGCCGCCACAAGCCAACTTGAGTCATAGGTGACTAACCCGAAGAGCCGCCTTAACGTCCAAGAATCAGAACTTGAAAAGGCAACTCCAAGTTCGAATTCAGTGTTTCTGAACAAGAAAAGCTGAAGGAAGAATTTGAAGTTGAAAGGAAAGCCTGGGCAGAGGAAAAGACCACTCTGATAAGTCGAGCCGAGAAAGCAGAGGCGGCTCTGGAAGACATCACTGGTGAATTATCCGGCTTAAAGCACCATATTTCCCAAATGGTCTTAGCCATCTTTGGTAAGTCGCCTTATCATTGTGTAAAAATCTATGCCGTGCAGTAGATCATGTGCCTGGATTTAATTCTCCTGATTATACTTATACATGCCCTAGGAGCTCAAAATTGAACCAGAACATGCTGACCAAGCTGAAGGCAGTGTACACCTTGGTGGAGCAATTGTACACCGGGTCTCAATGTACCCTTGCTTCGGTGGCTTTGTCCAATGAAGTGCCAACCCTCCTAGCACATGTCTTGAAGAAGCTTTCAGTTCTTCCGGAACGGATCAATGAACTGAGACGGTCAGCAGCAAGAGCCAGAGCGATAAATGCTCTAAGTCGGGCTAAAGCCTGGCTACCGGAACTAGACCTGGCGGATATTGCCATTGGTTATCCAAGCCCGAAGGAGGATGACACGCCTTTTGAAGACGCAACTTTTCTTGCCTGTGTCAAAGAGATACGCCTTGTGGAGAATCTGATAGCAAGTGAAGTAGATCTTACCAAGTACCAGGCGGGCTATGATGAAGAGAATCGAAGAATTCCAACGCCTCAATACGACGTGACCAATTTGATTCCTCCACCTCGTAAGCATACCTTTGCTCCTGAAGTTGACCCGGTCGGTCTTGTTGACGATGAAGCCAAATTTGAAGCTTTGAACAACATTGACTGGTCATCATCTACCTTCCAGGAAAAGGAGCAGGGCAAAGACGTGGAGAGGGCTAACCCGGATGGTTCCGGGCAATCCTGAAGGTGAACCTGTCATGGCGGCTCATACCTAGGGTGGAAAAACAATGTGAAATATTTGAACTCGATGAGTCCCGTAATAGGATAGAGATAACTTTGTTATGGCCGTGCCATCGTGCACATTTTGACGCTTAACGTTATTAAGCCGCCGCGCTATGTCTATCCGTTGTGACTTAGCATCTGCTGACCATATGCTTGATCAGTTTGCGAAAGCTGTCCTTCAATAGACTTACGCTTAGTATTTCTTGAATTTGTACCACCGGGTCATATGACCTGGTCAATAAGTGTGATAACCCAATCTTTCAGTTAATACTGAGCCGGGTTACAGTAAGCGTGAAAAGTTGTACACTTTAGGAAAAAATCTCAAGTTTAAACAAAAGAGGGGGTTTCCAAAGTAACTTAAATCAAGGAGGAAGTAAAAAAAATGACAAGGCTACTGATTCGAATATGATCAGTGAACCGTTCCAAAGGGGTTGAAGCTAGGATTTGAATACGACCATGTAGCCCCCAATGGCTTTGGCATTGCGCCGATCAATAGGGTACCGACAGTTGTGTTCTCTTTGGTTCGAATACGACCTATGTTTGAACAAGAAGCCCCCTAATGACCTTGAGAGTTATTTAACGACTCTGATTCAAATACGATCAAAGTCGGTTCCCAAAGGGGTTAAGCTATGATTCGAATACGATCAAGAAGCCCCCAAGTGAGCTCGGCATTGTGCCAATCAAAAGGGTATCGACAGCTGTGTTCTCTTTGGTTTGAATATGACCTATGTTTGAACAGGAAGCCCCCTAGTGATCATAATTTTTAACGGCTAGATTCGAATACGATCATAAGCCGGATCAAACGGGTTAAGCCGGATCAAACATGATCAGCCCCCAAGTGATCATATGAAAGAGATAATAAAAATGACAATGACAAATTTACCTTGGTGTGAGGGAAAATAAGGACAGAGGTCTTGCTTTATTATTTATCATAATATATACACTGGCAAAATATGTACATCAGGGGAGCCTATGGCTCAAGTGTAGTAGGGCCGAAGATGAGCAATATTCCACGGCCTCCGGGTCTCCTCCTCCGACTTGCGTGAGTCTTTGTGCTCTCGAACATCGATAAGGTAATATGACCCGTTATTCAAGTTCTTGCTAACCACAAAGGGTCCTTCCCAAGGTGGTGATAACTTGTGTGCATCAGTTTGATCTTGGATGAGCCGGAGCACCAAATCACCTTCCTGAAAGGTTCTAGACTTAACACGGTGGCTGTGATATCGGTGCAAGTCTTGCTGGTAAATCACCGAGCGAGCTGCTGCCAAGTCTCTCTGCTCATCTAACAGGTCGAGATCATTCTGACGCGCCTGTTCATTGTCTGCTTCAACATAAGCCGCCACACGAGGCGAGTCATGACGGATGTCAAGAGGGAGAACCGCCTCGGCTCCATAGACCATGAAGAAAGGTGTATAACCCGTAGATCTATTAGGAGTAGTATTGATGCTCCATAACACGGAAGGTAACTCCTCAACCCAACACGCCGGCGTTTGCTGCAGTGGGACCAAAAGCCGGGGTTTGATGCCTTTCAAGATCTCCTGATTGGCTCTCTCGGCTTGACCATTGGACTAAGGGTGAGCCACTGATGAAACATCAAGCCAGATATGCTCGCGCTGACAGAATTCCTCCATGGCGCCTTTAGACAGATTGGTGCCATTGTCTGTTATGATGCTGTGTGGAAAGCCAAAACGAAATATCACCTTCTTCATAAATTGAACCGTTGTGGCTGCATCACACTTACTGACAGGCTCTGCCTCAACCCACTTTGTGAACTTATCAACCGCCACCAAAAGGTGGGTCTTTTTATCCTTGGACCTTTTGAAAGGCCCCACCATATCAAGCCCCCAGACTGCAAACGGCCAAGTAATTGGAATCATCCTCAACTCTTGAGCTGGCACATGAGCCCATCTTGAGAACTTCTGACAATCGTCACATTTACTGACCAGATCCTCCGCATCAGCATGAGCCGTCAGCCAATAAAACCCATGATGAAAGGCCTCGGCCACAAGAGATGTTGACCCGGCGTGATGACCACAATCCCCTTCATGGATCTCACGTAGAATTTCTTGGCCTTCTTCAGGGGAGACGCAACGCTAAAAAGCCCCTGTAACATTGCAATGATGCAACTCGCCATTGACAATTGTCATTGATTTAGACCGCCGGGTTATCTACCTGGCCAACGTCCCGTCCTCAGGTAACTCGCCCCGGGTCATATACGCCAGGTATGGCACCGTCCAGTCTGGAATGACATGAAGAGCCGCCACCAACTGTGCTTCCGGGTCAGGAATCGCCAAGTCCTCCTCTGTAGGTAACTTAACAGAAGGGTTATGCAAAACATCCAAAAAGGTGTTAGGTGGCACCGGTTTACGCTGAGAGCCCAGCCGACTTAAAGCATCAGCCGCCTCGTTTTTTCTTCGGTCAATGTGCTCCACCTGATAACACTTGAAGTGTCCCATAATTGCGTCATCTTCATGGCGGTAAGCCGCCATGAGAGGATCCTTAGAATCCCACTTGCCTAATACCTGCTGAGCCAGCAGATCTGAGTCGCCGAAGCACTGTACCCGGCTGAGATTCATCTCCTTAGCCATTCGAAGACCATGGAGTAAGGCTTCATACTCGACTGCATTGTTAGTACAAGGAAACATCAACTGGAGCACATAACGAAATTTATCACCTCGAGGGGAAGTCAAAACAACTCCAGCTCCCGAGCCTTCCAATTGCCTGGACCCGTCAAAATGAATTGTCCAATATGTGTTGTCCGGCTTGTCTTCAGGCATCTGTAGCTCTGTCCAATCATTGATGAAATCAACCAGCGCTTGGGACTTAATAGCTGTGCGTGGCATATATTTTAAGCCGTAAGGCCCAAGCTCAATGGCCCACTTGGCGACTCGCCCTGTAGCCTCCATGTTCTGAATGATATCCCCTAAAGGGGCAGAACTAACCATAGTGATGGGTGGCCCAGGAAATATGCTTAAGCTTCCGGCTTGCCATGAACACCCCATAGACGAGCTTCTGCCAATGCGGATAACGCTGCTTGGACTCAATCAGAACTTCACTGATATAGTAAACCGGCCGTTGAACCGGATGTTCGTTGATAGCCTCCTTGTGCTCCACCACAATGGCCACGCTGACCGCATGTGCGTTAGCAGCTACGTATAATAATAAGGGCTCCTTATCAAGGGGAGCAGCGAGAACCGGTGGCTCAGCTAACTGTCTCTTCAGATCTTCAAAAGCAGCATTCGCAGCATCGCTCCAGACAAAGCTATTTGTTTTCGTCATCATCTGATATAATGGTAGTGCCTTCTCTCCTAACCGGCTTATGAACCGGCTTAGGGCAGCGATACGACCCGCCAAACGTTGAACGTCATTGATACATGCTGGTTTGGCCAGATAAGTGATGACTTTAATCTTCTCCGGGTTAGCCTCGATGCCCCTATTAGAGACCAGAAAACCCAAAAGCTTGCCTACAGGCACACCAAACACACACTTAGCCGGGTTAAGCATCATCTTGTAAACCCGAAGATTGTCAAAGGTTTCCTTGAGATCGTCAATCAAGGTCTCATTCTCTCTGGATTTAACCACTATGTCATCCACATAAGCATGAACATTGCGCCCAATTTGGTTATGAAGACAATTTTGCACACACCGCTGGTAAGTCGCCTAGGCACTCTTAAGCCCGAAAGGCATTGAAACATAGTAGAAGGCTCCAAACGGAGTAATGAATGCTGTCTTCTCCTGGTCCTTAACTGCCATCTTGATCTGATGATAACCAGAGTAAGCATCCAAAAAACTCAAACGCTCACAGCCCGCCATAGCATCAATGATTTGATCAATACGAGGGAGAGCAAAAGGATCAGCTGGACAAGCCTTGTTTAAGTCCGTGTAATCCACACACATACACCAAGTGCCATTTTTCTTAAGAACAAGCACTGGGTTAGCCAACCACTCCGGATGAAACACCTCGATGATGAACCCTGCTACCAAGAGCCGTGCTACTTCTTCACCAATGGCCTTCTGCCTCTCTTCATTAAACCGCCGAAGAAACTGCTTGACCGGCTTAAACTTAGGATCAATGTTAAGAGTGTGCTCAGCGAGTTCTCTCGGTACACCCGGCATGTCAGAAGGTTTCCATGCAAAGATGTCCTGGTTCTCATGGATGAACTCGATGAGCGCGCTTTCCTATTTGGGATCCAAATTAGCACTAATACTGAACTGCTTGAAAGAATCGCCAGGCACAAAATCAACGAGCTTGGTATCACCTGCCGACTTAAACTTCATGACCGGCTCATGCTCTGTGGTTGGCTTCTTCAAAGACGTCATGTCTGCCGGGTCGACATTGTCTTTGTAGTATTTTAACTCTTTTGCTGCACAAACCGACTCTGCATAAGCCGCATCACCTTCTTCACACTCCAAGGCCACCTTCCGACTTTCGTGAACCGTAATGGTTCCCTTATGACCCAGGATCTTGAGCTGTAAGTACACGTAACACGACCGTGCCATGAATTTGGCGTAAGCCGGCCGCCCGAACAGGGCATGATATGGGCTTTTGATCTTGACTACTTCGAACATCAATTTCTCAGCTCTAGAGTCATATTCATCCCCAAAGGCTACCTCCAATTCAATCTTGCCGACTGGATACGCTGACTTACCGGGCACAACTCCATGGAAGACAGTGTTGGACTACTTAAGACTCTTATCAGTCAATCCCATGCAACGGAAAGTCTCATAGTATAGGATATTGATGCTGCTGCCTCCATCCATGAGTACTTTGGTGAATTTGTATCCACCCACTTGAGGGGCCACTACCAGGGCTAAGTGACCCGGATTGTCAACCCGGGGAGGGTGATCCTCTCGGCTCCATATGATAGGCTGCTCAGACCACCTCAAATATCGAGGACCTGCCAGCTCAACTGTATTCACAGCCCTCTTATGAAGCTTCTGGTCTCGTTTACATAAATTGGTGGTGAACACATGATACTGCCCACCGTTCAGCTACTTTGGATGGCTCTGGTATCCGCCTTGCTGCTGTTGCTGACTGCCCTGGCCAGACTGCTGGTTATATCCACCTTGGTTGCCTTGGGAACCCTGGAAATTGGGATTTGACCCGCTGCCCGAGCCATGAAACCCGTCGCCACCTGAGCTGCCGCCCTGTCCATTGTTACCGTCATTTATGTTGGAGTTTTTAAACGCCTTCATGATCGTATAGTCCTTCCACAAGTGGGTGGCCAGCTTCTGCTGAGTGCCGTGTCTCAGACATGGCTCATTCAACAATTGCTCAAGTGTAGAGCCCGACCCGCCAGATCGGGGAGGTGGTCTCCCTTTGCGTCGCTAGTTATTACCCTGCGCGCTGGTGTTAGCCACGAAATCCAAGCTGCCGTTAGCCTTACGTTTATTACCTCCTTGATTTGCCGGGTTGTGCTAAGGGCCCTTGCCATTGCCGTTCTTCCTTCCCTTCCCTGCCTTGTCATCATCAGACTCGGGATCCTTGATACTATCAAAATCAGCGTACTTAACTAGAGCCGCCATCATCGTGCCCATATCATTACACTCGCGTTTGAGCCGGCCCAACTTTTGTTTCAGAGGCAAGAAACGGCAATTTTTCTCCAACATTAAGACCGCAGAGCCGGCATCCAACTTATCAGATGAATGTATTATGGCTTTAACTCGGTGCACCCAATGGGTTGTAGACTCGCCCTCCTCTTGCTTGCAGTTCGTCAGATCCACGATCGACATGGGCTACTTGCACGTGTCTTTGAAGTTCTGGATGAACCGGGCCTTTAACTCCGCCCAAGAGCTGATTAAATTAGGTGGCAGGCCTTTTAACCAGGTTCGGGCAGTTCCATCCAACATCATGGTGAAGTATTTGGCCATTGCAGCATCACTAACCTCCAACAACTCCATGGCCATCTCATAACTCCCAATCCACGCCCCAGGCTGTAAGTTGGCCGTGTAGTTTGGCACCTTCCTAGGTCCCTTAAAATCCTTGGGCAGACGCTCGTTACGTAGAGCCGACACTAGACACGGGACTCCTCCGGTCCTGGTGGCTATGCCTGCCTCAAGAGAAGTCATCGGATAACTCGGATACGGCTAGTAAGCTGTTAACTGAGCCGCCTGCTCAGCTGCCTGTTGAACCACCTGCTGAGCCGCCCGCTCGGCCTCTTGCCTTATTCTGTCTTGATCCACCAAGTTGACAGCCTCATGACGTGTCGGGTTAAGCCCACCTGGTTGGTCCCGACGTCGGACGTTGCTTGAAATGGCCACCGAATCCATGTGCCTGCTGTAGCTCAGGCTTCGGCTTGGACGAGGGGTCGAATGGATCCTGTCCCGACTGTATGAGTACGCCTCCTGCTGTGCCAAAGCTGTCTGAAGAAGTTCCCTGATCCGATGGGTTTCAACCGCCGCTAGAGAGTCACCCTCAACAGGGAGAGCCACCAATCGTGTGGCTGCCGCTATCATGTTCTCCAACGGGTTAGAATAGTGACCCGGGGGTGTGGGTACATACTGAGGTGGTGCCATGTTTACGCGAGGAGGTCCCATCACCTGCGGCTGAACCGGTGCACCGTCTCCGGTGTCGCAACATGATCCGCTCCTACGCGTGAAGAGAGCCACGGCGGGTTGCCTATATGCAGAGAAAGCCATGGCGGGTTACTAGGCCCTGCCCCTGGCATGTGAAAAAGATTCCGAGTATCATAAACCGGGGGGAGTCTAGACTGAGTCTTCTGGTGCCTCCTCCTCATGACCTCATTAGCCGTGTTCTGGTCCTGCGTGAGTCGGAAGGTATGTGCCTGGATCTACTAAGCCTGGAGATCCAAAGCCGCCCTCTCTGCGGTGATCCTGACATCTTCTGCTGCTAGGTTTTCTTTAGCCTGTGCCATATCCAATTTTAACTGCGCCACCTCTGCATCATGACGAGCCTGATCCGCCGGGTTAACGATGGCGGTTAACAGGGTGGTCAGCTTGTCCGTGAGATCCATCAACACCTGAGCCAGCGAACACACAAGGCCTCCTGCCCCGGCTGCTGTTAACCCAGAGGTTATGGCTGCCGCAGCTGTGGAATCTTGGATAGGTTGTGTGCCGGCCATGAAGATCCCAACCCTGCTCGGCGGTTCAAGGCAGTCCGGAATACTGCTGCCATCGGAACAACCCCCAAGGCCGCCGTCCTGCAGTTGATACAACGAATCCGTCTCACCTGTGGATGACTCACCATTAGAGTAGATGGCCGTCTCACCACCAGAGGCAGACCCTTCAGAAGGTCCTCCGCGGACGCATCCCACGAAGGCATGATTCACAGCCGGCGGAGCCCGGGCGGGTCTTGCATGCTGAGCCGTCTCGGTAAGGTCGGTGCAGATGTCCGGCTCAGGGCCCGGCTCGCCAATCTTGCCAATGAAGACTGGATTCCACAGAAGGGGACCCGGTACCCGTACTCAATCGAGCCGGCGTCGGGGCCCCAGCCTGCATCATCGATGTGAAGCTTGCCGCAACGACTCTTGGTCATCCGGCCCATAGCATATCCCTTGAGCCCTTCGAAGCTGCCCTTCAAGAACTTGAATCCACCGTGCGCTGGCCCCATGGTGGGCGCCAACTGTCATGGAATTGTCATGTCAGATGTCCTAAGGAACGGACTTTGTCGTGGAGCCATCGCAACCAGGAAGCTTGAAGGGGTTAATCGGGACAAGGGACACGAGAGTTTTTATACTAGTTCGGCCCCTTACGATGAAGGTGAAAGCCTACGTCTAGTTGTGATGGGATTATTAGGGTTTCGACCAGGGAGCGAATACGCTTTGCCTGAGTCTCGAGTTGTTGTCCTCCTAAACTGCCGCCGGGTCGTCCCTTTATATACAAAGGTCGATGCCCAGTGGCTCTACAAAGTCCCGACCGACTTATAAACAGTATCTGGCTCGGTCTCTTAACCTTTCTTGCCTTACAATACAAACCATACAACTATGACGGTTTATCACTATGGGCCTTAAGTCGCCTCTGGGCCGTAGGCCCTTACTAAGCCGCCGTCTTCAACCTTGAGCGTTGGGCTTCAAGAATGCTTGTAGGTATAACCCGGTCCCTCCTGGCGGGTCATACCTGATAGTTATATCCCCAACAGAAAGAGAGGGTCACATATAAATACACTATCTTGGACATCTTTTATGATTGTGAGCACTCATTAAGTATGATATGCTAAAAGAGTTGACGTTGGACAAGGAAGACAACATAATGGTTTATGTTTCCTCACATCTCAGTTAAAGTATATTGTCATTGACCTTCCAAACATGTTGAGCATGCCTTTCCCCCTCTTGCTAGCCAAATTCCTAGCACCAAGTAGAGATACTACTTGTGCTTCCAAATATCCTTAAAACCCAGTTTTGCCATGACAGTCCACCATATCTACCTATGGATTGAGTAAGATCCTTCAAGTAATTTGTCATCGGTGCAAGCAATAAAAATTGCTCTCTAAATATGCATGACTTATTAGTGCGGATAAAATAAGCTTTATACGATCTTGTTATGGAAGCAATAAAAGCGACGGGCTGCATAATAAAGGTCCATACACAAGTGGCAATATAAAGTGACGTTCTTTCGTACTAAGATTTTGTGTATCCAACCCTAAAAGCACATGATAACCTCTGCTTCCCTCTGCGAAGGGCCTATCTTTTACTTTATGTTCTTACTTTATGTTTTTACTTTTTACTTGAGTCAAGGTGATCTTCACCTTTCCCTTTTTCATTTTATCCTTTGGCAAGCTCCTCGTGTTTGAAAGATCATGATATATATATCCAATTGGATGTTCGTTAGCATGGACAATTATTGTTGACATCACCTTAAGGTGAATACGCTAGGATGCAACACAATAAGCCCCTATCTTTCTCAGTGTCCGGCTGAAACTCCATAACCAGAAGTATTGCGTGAGTGTTAGCAATTGTAGAAGACTATATGATAGTTGAGTATGTGGACTTGCTGAAAAGCTCTATTGTTGAATCTTTCTGATGTTATGATAAATTGCAATTGTTTTAATGACTGAGATTATAGTTTGTTAGTTCTCAATGAAGTTTTTGAACCATACTTGATATTGTGAATTGATTGTTACTTGAGCATAAGAAATCATATGATGGAATCTATATATGTTGCTGTTATAAGAATGATCATGATGCCCTCATGTCCATATTTTATTTTTATCGACACCTCTATCTCTAAACATGTGGACATATTCTTCGATATCGGCTTCCGCTTGAGGACACGCGAGGTCTAAGCTTGGGGGAGTTGATACGTCCATTTTGCATCATGCTTTTATATCAATATTTATCACATTATGGGCTGTTATTACACACTTTATCTCAATATTTATGGCTATTCTCTCTTATTTTACAAGGTTTACCATGAAGAGGGGGAATGCCGACAGCGGGAATTCTGGTTGGAAAAGGAGCAAACATTGGAAACCTATTCTGCACTGCTCCAAAAGTCCTGAAACTCCACGAAACATATTTTTGGATTTATTAAGAACTATTGAGCGAAAGAAATACATCAGGGGGCCCACACCTTGGCCAGGAGGGTGGGGGGCGCGCCCCTCCTACTGGGCGCGCCCCCTAGTGGCCCTCCGGTGTCCATCTTCCGCTATATGAAGGCTTTTACCCTGGAAAAAATCATGGGCAAGCTTACGGGACGAAACTCCGCCGCCACGAGGCGGAACCTTGGTGGAACCAATCTAGGGCTCTAGCAGAGCTGTTCTACCAGGGACACTTCCCTCTGGGAGGGGGAAATCATCACCAATGATCCTCTCATCGGGAGGGGGTCAATCTCCATCAACATCTTCACCAGCACCATCTCTTCTCAAACCCTAGTTCATCTCTTGTATCCAAAACCACAAAATGGTACCTGTGGGTTGCTAGTAGTGTTGATTACTCCTTGCAGTTGATACTTATTGGTTTACTTGGTGGAAGATCATATGTTCAGATCCTTAATGCATATTATTACACCTCTGATTATGAACATGAATATGCTTTGTGAGTAGTTACGTTTGTTCCTGAGGACATGGGTGAAGTCTTGCTATTAGTAGTCATGTGAATTTGGTATTCGTTCGATATTTTGATGAGATGTATGTTGTCTCTCCTCTAGTGGTGTTATGTGAACATCGATGCCACGCCCAATAGGCGATACTATCCTAAAGAGACTCGAAGGTCCCACCAAGGATAGAACCGCGTATTGAAACGCTTTTGCAAGGTGGATATCATTACAACAACTTTACATAAATAGATGGGGATACATAAAAAAGGCATACAATGCCACATGAATACAACATCACAATACATAAGAGCAACATCCGACTACGGATGAACCACAAACAGAAACTCAAACGACATCCAACCTGCTAGCCCAGGCTGTCGACCTGGAACCTATCCCCTGATCGAAGAAGAAGAAGAAGAAGAACTCCAAAACAAGCAAACATCGCTCTCGCGTCAAGATCATCGCAAAACCTGTACCTGCAACTGTTGTTGTAGTAATCTGTGAGCCACGAGGACTCAGCAATCCCATTACCATGGGTATCAAGACTAGCAAAGCTTAATGGGTAAGGAAGGGGTAAAGTGGTGAGGTTGCAACAACGACTAAGCATATATGGTGGCTAACATACGCAAATAAGAGCGAGAAGAGAACAAATGGAACGGTCGTGAAGCTAGCAATGATTAAGAAGTGATCCTAAACTCCTACTTACGTCAAGCATAACCCAAAACCGTGTCACTTCCCGGACTCCGCCGAAAAGAGACCATCACAGCTACACACATGGTTGATGCGTTTTAATTCGAATCAGGTGTCAAGTTATCTACAACTGGACATTAACAAATTCCCATCTGCCCATAACCGCGGGCACGACTTTCAAAAGTTTATACCCTGCAGGGGTGTCCCAACTTAGCCCATGATAAGCTCTGGGAGCTAGGAGAGTCCAAATGAGGAGCGGTTTTCGGCCACGCGATCGTGATTGAACGACGCATGGCCGAACGACCGAGAGCATGGAGGGGGTTTGGATGGGTTTTTGGGCCACTTTGGAGGGGGTGCTGGGCTGCTAAGAGAAGGGGAGTCTCGGGCTACGCGGTTAACCGTTGGAGTATCAAACGACCTCCAAATGGCATGAAACTTGACAGGCGGTCTACTGGTGGTGTACCAAGTCCGCTTGTCAAGACTTGGTCCATTCCGAGAACGTTTAACACCCGCTCACAACAAGAGACAAAAAGGGGGACGCCGGAGGACATAGGAGTGCCGGATTGCAAAACGGACAACGGGGAAAATGCTCGGATGCAAGAAACAAACACGCATGAAAAATAAAATGCACATGATGACATGATAAAATGCAACACACAAGCAAATGACATGGCAACGACGGCGAATAACTGGGAGACACCTGGCGCATCGAATCCAAGGCATTACAACACTCCTCCACTAACAAGAGATCTCGTCCCGAGATCTTAGGACCGAGACGGAAGGGAAAAGGGATGAGGTAAAACAAGAACTCAAGAGAAGAAGCAAAGAATCGAGAGCACTCGAGAAGAAGAGAGGAACGACGAGAATGACGGGAATCGAAGGCTCATGGAATCAGATAGACTATGAAACCACTCCGGTTAGAACAAGATAGGAAAAGCATAAGGATGGAAGAATTTAGGCATCACTCCAACTGAAAATGGAAGGAATAGAACATGAACTTCGCAAGAATGGATGACACTTGACGAGATGAACAATGCAATGCCTCCGGAAGAACTGAAAGAATTGAATGAAAAGAACATAGAAGGAACGATTGAACAAAGTTGTTGAGAAAATCAACAACGAAAATAATAAGCTTGTTGTGGTCTTATAGGTAACATCTCAAGATATAAGGTGATAATCGGCCACAAACGGAAATGATTGGATAGCTGAGAGGAATGAAGAAATGCAAAACTCCACTTCAAAAGAATACAAAGAATTAATTGCACTTCGAGACACGAGAAGAAAAGATACTTGAACTCCTCCAACGAAATCTTGATGAACTCTTGAAGAATGAATTAAATCATGACGAGCCACCGTGAAGAACTCCGGTAATAAAAGGATGACGAGATAAAATGAAGGATGAAAGAATAAGATGAGCGTTGCGATGATTTAGATGGATGTTTCGACGAAATGGCCGAGGAAATTTGAACTCCGGAAAAGAAAATATGAAAAAACTTGGAACTAGAGTTTATTCATCAGGAACAAACTCCGAAGGAAGGGATTGCTCGCTTGGATGAAATAAGAATAAGATTTATTGTATGCTTATCCTTCATCAAGTTAAATTGATGACAAGCAATGGATTTTGCATACTACTTATTCTTCTTGAAAAGGATTAAGGGGGGATATAGCGCCAAATTTGGGAAGGTCTTCATGAACCACCGGTAGGATTGAAAAGAATGAAAGGATTAATATGATGACAAAGGAAAAAGAATCTGAAGGAACCACCATAAGAATTCAAAATGACTGATGAAAGTGAATGAATCACCGGGAAGAATTAGAAGAACCAATATGTTTGATGGGATTTAGATGCAAGAGAACGGGAAGAGCTCAATCTGATTAAAAAACACTTGAACAAAGCGCCGGGGTAATTGGATAACTGTAGCTGAAATGTGAGGACGAAGAATTCTTCTGGAATGATGGCCTCCGGTGAAAAGAAACGGGAAAACAACTTCTGACATACTCCGGATGGATGAAAATAATATCTGACAAATGGAATAATTCGCGAGGATAACATGAAGCTAGAACCACGAAACTTCGAGAGAACAGACAAGATTTAGAGGAAAAACTCTTCTTCGATCTTCAAATGACGACGAGAAACAACACCAAAATTACTGAGATACTCCGAGAGAATGAAAACCAAAAAGGTTGAGCCAACAATGAAAATAATTTGAAAGCGAACTTGGAGAAGGCATGTGAGTGATGGGATCCATTCTTACGTCACACTTGAAAAGAATTGAGAATGGCTCCGGAATAATTAGAAGAGTCAGGTAAGATCCTGGGAAAAGACCTGTGGGTTAGGGCCCACTAAAAGAAAACACCGTTGGAAAGGATTGTTGAACAGATAGATGATGCACCGGAACAATTGAAATATTTGAATGAGGTGACAACCTCGAATTAAGTGGAACACAAACGAAGCTCTTGAGATGTCTTGAGCACTCCAGAAGGATAAACTGGCGAGAGGCGAACGAGCAAGGAGAACACTTGAGCCGAGGAAAAGAATATAATCACTACCAAAAATTAGAATTGAATCCACCGGAGAAGAAAAAGAGATGAAGAAAGTCAAACGAGACGAGAATTCACCGGTTGAAATAATTTACGAAAGACTGAAAAGGTTCCGCACAAATGAGATAGATGGTCGAGAGAGAGTCAGACTCCGGAAAGAAAAGGGTCGGAGGGCGGGAAAACAAAGGCAACTTGAAGCGGGGAACCGACGAATAACTTGAAGAGAAAACACCGGTTGAAATCATTGAGGAAAGAAAGCAAAAACTTCGCACGAGTAGGATGGATACTCGATTACAGACTCCGACTTCGAGAAGAAAAAGGGGTGGGTGGGTGGGAAAAGAAAACAACTGAGGATTGAACACAAAGATGAAGAGGCTCGAGTCAACTTGACGAGAAATGCACCGGATGAAAAGAGATGAGAACCAACGAACGAAAACTAACCGCGTGATCCTAAAGAAAAATTTGAAAGGGAAGAGGAGTAATTCAAAACACCTACGTCAAGATTCCTTACCAGAGCGACGAAGGGGCAGAGGAGTAAAAAGAATTCCTACTTTCCGATATAACTAAACTCCAAAAACAGTTTTCTTCTAGACTCAACAACGGCCAAACTACACGATCAATCAAGGGGGCTCCTAGGGTCGGTCGAGGCTCTGATACCAACTTGTCACGCCCAATCTGTGATACTATCCTAAAGAGACTCGAAGGTCCCACCAAGGATAGAACCGCGTATTGAAACACTTTTGCAAGTTGGATATCATTACAACAACTTTACATAAATAGATGGGGATACATACAAAAGGCATACAATGCCACATGAATACAACATCACAATACATAAGAGCAACATCCGACTACGGATGAACCACAAACAAAAACTCAAACGACATCCACCCTGCTAGCCCAGGCTGCCGACCTGGAACCTATCCCTTGATCAAAGAAGAAGCAGAAGAAGAACTCCAAAACAAGCAAACATCGCTCTCGCGTCATGATCATCGCAAAACCTGTACCTGCAACTGTTGTTGTAGTAATCTGTGAGCCGCGAGGACTCAGCAATCCCATTACCATGGGTATCAAGACTAGCAAAGCTTAATGGGAAAGGAAGGGGTAAAGTGGTGAGGTTGCAGCAGCGACTAAGCATATATGGTGGCTAACATACGCAAATAAGAGCGAGAAGAGAACAAACGGAATGGTCGTGAAGCTAGCAATGATCAAGAAGTGATCCTGAACTCCTACTTACGTCAAGCATAACCCAAAACCGTGTTCACTTCCCAGACTCGCCGAAAAGAGACTATCATGGCTACACACACGGTTGATGCGTTTTAATTCGAATCAGGTGTCAAGTTATCTACAACTGGACATTAACAAATTCCCATCTGCCCATAACCGCAGGCACGACTTTCGAAAGTTTATACCCTGCAGGGGTCTCCCAACTTAGCCCATGATAAGCTCTCGCGATCAATGAAGGATATTCCTTCTCCCAGGAAGACCCGATCAGACTCGGAATCCCGGTTACAAGACATTTCAACAATGGTAAAACAAGACCAACAAAGCCGCCCGGATGTGCCGACAAATCCCGATAGGAGCTGCACATATCTCGTTCTCAGGGCACACCAGATGAGTAAGACGAAGGGTTGGCATAGACCCTGGTTGCCCAAGGGGCACCGGACATCGCTCGATTTGGACCCTCGGGCTTCGAAAACCCAAGGAAAAAGGGCTAGGTGAGGCAAATGGTAAAACCAAGGTTGGGCCTTGCTGGAGGAGTTTTATTCAAAGCGAACTGTCAAGGGGGTCCCATAAATCACCCAACCGCGTAAGGAACGCAAAATCCGGGAACATAACACCGGTATGACGGATACTAGGGCGGCAAGAGTGGAACAAAACATGAGGCATAAGGCCGAGTCTTCCACCCTTTACCAAGTATATAGATGCATTAATTAAATAAGAGATATTGTGATATCCCAACATAATCCTATCCACCATGGAGCAATCTTCAACTTCACCTGCAACTAACAACGCTATAAGAGGGGCTGAGCAAAGCAGTAACATATCCAAGCAATGGTTTGCTAGGAAGGGTGAAAAGGTTAGAGGCTGACATGGCAATTTGGGAGGCTTGATAAACATGTGATAGGTAGCGTAGCATAGCGATAGAACGAAGCAACTAGCATAGCAATGATAGTAGTGAGATCCAAGGTAGCGGTCATCTTGCCTGAAATCCCGCTAGGAAGAAGAACGAGTCCATGAAGAAGATGAAGCCACGAAGACGAACCAAGCATAGACGAACGAATCCTCACGATCGCAACGAAACGGGAACTATCGAGAAGAAGCACACAACATGGTAAACACACCACACATGAACAAGGCATGATGCACAAACAAGCATGATGCATGACAAGACTACATGAAGCTACTCATGGCAAGAGATGATGCAAACAAGAGCAACACATCAAGGCAAGTTTAAATGAGGCCGGAAACAACATATAACAATTCCGGTAAGTCCTCATATGCAAATTTCGAAATTGGTCTAGATCTGAATAAACCTTATGTTCAAGTTGTTAACAGAAAGTTAAGATGCACTAAGATGATCTACATGAAATTCTAGTCAAGTTACATATAAAGTTCATTTAATTCGGAGCTACGGCCTAGAACATATGAGCAAAACAAGTTAAACATGGCATTGATGCAAAATGGATACAAACATCAAGCAAACACCTCAAACAAGGATGCAACATGATAATATGAAACTAGATGCAAAATCAAGCAAGTTTCATATAGAGCACACTCAAAACGGAGCAATGGTTCAACACACACACACTATACAAGTTATAGCAACAATCTGTCCAAAACAGCAAATAGGCATATTGCAAGCATCAAAACAACATGCTACAGCATCCCAACATGAGAATAAAAGGCATGGGCATGATGTACAGGTAAAGCATAACAAAACATGAACACTGAGCTATCTCCAGAAATCACTAGAACATGCTCAAAAACACATGGCAAGATTGCAAATAATAACAGTTTCAGACTTGGCAGACAATAACATCAGGTTGCAATGTTTAGAGCTATCCAACAACATGTTACAGGAACTTATCATGGGAAATAAAGGTATGGAATTCTACTACTAAATGCATAGAACAAAAGTCCTTTACTGACCATGAGCCAAAAAGGATCAGAATATATGATGGCACCCATGTAAACATGGCAAGTTATATGACAGATTCAAACATGGCAGGAACAACAAGTAGGCATGTTGGTGATCTTGTGCCACTCACCACAAAGCAATACATGGCATGACAAGGCAACCAATAGTAGGATGACATGTTTATGAAGCTAAGCATGGCAAGAGAAAGTTCATAGGGTGCATGTATCACTAGCAAAGCACATGGCAAAACTGAACTTAATGTTAACATGCTGACAGAAACATTATTTAGCAATTTTCGAGCATGATAACAACAATCTACAGCAAGCCATAAATGCAACCAGGGGTATAGATCGATAGAGCAGGACATGTATAACAAAACATCCTTAGTGAACATCTCCAGATTATGCATAGAATGACTTGTAGCAGCCGGTTTACATAGCATCACAAAATAACAGATTCAGCCTAGCAAAACAACAACAGCAAGTACCCTACTTAACAAGCTTGATGCACTCACTACAAGACTCACAAAAATACGTGGATTGCACCTTTGTAAAGATGACATGTCATAGTTCAAAACACATGTAGAGCTCATGCTCATAGGATGCACACACAAAATGCAACGAAAAAGATAAATCACCAAGTTATAACAGTTTCAGCAGATTAACACCATATAGCACTCTTGCAACGATGATTCAGGCATCAAGATGCACTCAAATGAACAGGACTCAATGTAATGAAATGAAGAGCATCTCACAACGAACATTCCGATATATTATGCACGCAAAATGGAGCGGTATGCGTGGAGTTATGGTATGTTGAACATGGCACCAGAATGCAATAATTTTAGGGACTTGGGAAAAAACGGGGTCAACCTCGTCTTCCAGATCTGCACTGATTTCGAGGTTCGCCGGAGTTGGCCTGGATCTCGCCGGAGAAGTCGAACTCGGGGCGGGGAAGTCCGGATCCGGCGAGGAGGAAGGCAGGGAGAGCGCGGGGCCGCGGATCCGGCACGTCGGGTGGCGGGGAGGAGACGCGGATGCGACGTGGGCCGGCTCCGGCGACGGCGCGGCTGCCGGGGCGAGGCTCGGCGGCGGAGGGTGCCGGCAGGGAGCGATCGACGGCCGGGAGGGACCCGGCGGGTCGGCGAGGCCAGCGGGCGGCGGCGCTAGGCGGAGGGGCCGAGGCGGCGGTCGGCGGCGATGGGCGGCGGAGGGCGCGGGTGAGGCGGCGTCGGGCAGGCGGGCGAGGCGGCCGGAGGGCGCCGAGGGTGCACCGGTGATGGAGGCGGGAGCGGGGTCCGCGGGCGGCTCAGGCCCAGAGGCGGAGACGCTGGGCGGCGGCGGGCTCGCGCGGGCCCTCCGTGGGATCCGCGGGCCGCGAGACGGGAGCGGAGGAGAGAGAGGGAGGCGCAGGCGGTGGTTGGTCCAGGCGACGGCGGGGGGTGATGTGGCGGCCTGTGGTTGGTCCGGGTGACGTGGAGGCGTGGTGGACGTGTCCGGCCGCCGGTCGGACATGTCCGGCGGCGCGAGGAGGGAGAGGGCTAGGGTTTCATCCGGGAACTTCGGGGGAGGTGGCCTTTTATAGATTCTGGGAGCTAGGAGAGTCCAAATGAGGAGCGGTTTTCGGCCACGCGATCGTGATTGAACGACGCATGGCCGAACGACCGAGAGCATGGAGGGGGTTTGGATGGGTTTTTGGGCCACTTTGGAGGGGGTGCTGGGCTGCTAAGAGAAGGGGAGTCTCGGGCTACGCGGTTAACCGTTGGAGTATCAAACGACCTCCAAATGGCATGAAACTTGACAGGCGGTCTACTGGTGGTGTACCAAGGCCGCTTGTCAAGACTCGGTCCATTCCGAGAACGTTTAACACCCGCTCACAATGAGAGACAAAAAGGGGGACGCCGGAGGACATAGGAGTGCCGGATTGCAAAACGGACAACGGGGAAAATGCTCGGATGCAAGAAACAAACACGCATGAAAAATAAAATGCACATGATGACATGATAAAATGCAACACGCAAGCAAATGACATGGCAACAACGGCGAATAACTGGGAGACACCTGGCGCATCGAATCCGGGGCGTTACAATCGACTACATGACACTTCACCATTATTTGGGCCTAGAGGAAGGCATTGGGAAGTAATAAGTAGATGATGGGTTGCTAGAGTGACAGAAGCTTAAACCCTAGTTTATGCGTTACTTCGTTAGGGGCTGATTTGGATCCATATGTCTAATGATGTGGTTAGGTTTACCTTAATACTTCTTTTGTAGTTGCGAATGCTTGCAATAGGGTTAATCATAAGTGGGATGCTTGTCCAAGTAAGGGCAGTACCCAAGCACCGGTCCACTCACAATATCAAATTATCAAAGTACCGAACACGAATCATATGAACGTGATGAAAACTAGCTTGACGATAATTCCCATGTGTCCTCAGGAGCTCCTTTCTCATTAGTAGAAATTGTCCAGGCTTATCCTTTGCTACATAAAGGATTGGGCCACCTTGCTGCACTTTATTTACTTTGTTTACTTGTTACTCGTTACTATTAATCTTATCACAAAACTATCTATCACCTACAATTTTAGTGCTTACAGAGAAAACCTTACTGAAAACCACTTATCATTTCCTTCTGCTCCTCGGTGGGTTCGACACTCTTACTTATCGAAAGGACTACGATAGATCCCCTACACTTGTGGGTCATCACTATGCTACTAAAGTTGGGTCAAAAGCAGGAGACGTTTTTAAGTTGCTAAAAGAAAAATGAACTATAATTCATGAAGGAATTGAAGAAAACCCGTCTAGGATTGATAAACTAGAAGAAATATTTTCTAATCTAGGAATAGATTTTGCTTTCGCTAAAACTCCCGTGAAAATTGGCAAGACTACTCAAGTCACTAAAAACAAAGGTGCAACTTCTAGCAATGATAAAGGAGACCTTAAGATGATTAGTATCCATCCCAACTTTATTGAAGTCATAAGAGACCCTTTTTGCAACAATAAGTTTTTCAATCTCATGCCTAGAAGTATTTTTGCTAAGGATTTATACGCAAAATCCTTGAAAAATCCTAAGTGTTTGATCAAAGAATTGGACAAAAGATGACAACACTTAGATCCTACGCGTTATGCCTGGCTAGGGGCATAAAACGGTAGCGCTTGTTGGGAGGCAACCCAATGAATAAAATTTATTTTTGCTTTTTGCTTCCTGTTCTTGAGTGTTACCACAATTATTCTATTGTTATGATTGTGTTTTTTGTGTTTTAATTAGTGTTTGAGCCAAGCAAGGCTTTTGGGAAGATTTGGGTGAAAGTTTATTTGATCTTGTTGAAAAACAGAAAATTTTGCACTCACAAGATTATTTGTCATTTTTATTATAAGAGTGATTTTGAGTTGATTCTTTTGCAGAAGATTAATAGCCAAATTCCTCACATCCGCCAACTTATTTCAGAATTTTTGGAGTTACAGAAGTATTCGTAATATTCAGATTGCTACAGACTGTTTTGTTTTTGACAGATTCTGTTTTCTTTGCGTTGTGTGCTTGTTTTAATGATTCTATTGTTTTTTTGATGAGGTTTTCCCATAGAAAAGTTGGAATGCAATAGATATAATGCAAAAACAAAATAAGAATAGGTTTTATATAGTACACTACAAAAAAAAGACACATCCGTGACATTTTGGGCTGAACGAATTTTTTGTGTGTCATACATATGACACTTCTATGACGATAATTGTGACAAAACCCGGTATTATCATAGATGTGGTGGGCTCCTACTTCTATGAAAAAAATCATGACAAAAAATGGGCTTTTCGTCCTGAGCGGCCCGGAGATGCAGCTGCATGACATTGTTTGGGCCGTCCATGACGAAAAAACCGTGGTAGAAGCGAGGGCGTGGAAAATTTCGGGGAGTTCCCGGTTACGGTGGGTGGTCGGGGGCCGAGCGATGCGCGTTTCTCTCGTACATGTACGCGTGTGTGTGTGCAGTGGCGGACCTAGAAAGTGTTTGGAGTGGGGGCAAACTAATTGAGTGGGGGCATATTCTATAGAAATTCAAAGAATTTAAGCATATTTTTCGGAAAACACAAGCAAATCTTACTGAACTTTTAGATCTTCAATGGGTGCCTGGGCCCCCACTCACCATAACGTGGGTTCGCCCCTGTGTGTGCGAGGTGTTGGTCCTAACTGAACCCGAGCGAGGGCGTTGGGCTCTAACTGAACCCAAGCGATTGCACTGCAGGCTACGCGTTACTGAACCCGAGCGAGCGATCGATGGCTGTTAACTAAACCCGATCGAGCGATTCCTTCGCTACTGCTACTAATTGAAGCCGATCGATTGGATGAACAGTGAGTGGTGGGGGTGGATGCAGGACCCCGTGGCGTTGCCTCTGGATGAACAAGACGACCCCATGGAGGGCTGGATGAACAGTAGACGGTGGAGGGGTGCCCGTGGAGGGGTGGTTGAACAGTAGCCGATGGAGTAGCGCGCGATGGAGGCTGGATGAACAGGAGTCCATGGAGGCTGGAGGAGGTTGACGATGGAGATGAATAGTATCCCGTGGAGTCCCGTTTTGCGGTACGCCACACCCCTCCCGATGAACAGGACCCCCGTTTCGACCGTAGCGCTCCAACACAAGTTCGTTTCGTCTGTTTTGTGGTATGCCACACCCTCCCGATCAACAGGACCCCCGTTTCAACTGTATCGCTCCAACACAAGTCCGTTTCGTTCGTTCTGCGGTATGCTACACCCCTCCCGATCAATAGGACCCCTGTTTCGACCGTAGGAGGTCCGTTTCCTCCGTTTTGCGGTACGCCAGACCCCTCCCAATGAACAGGATCCCGTTTCGAACGTGTCCGGTCGAACACAAGGCCGTTTCCTCCGTTCTGCGGTACGCCAGGCCTCGTTGCCATCGCCTGTTCCATCCAAGCCCTCCCGATGAACACGACGACGCATTCCGTTCCGACCCAGCCGGTTGGCTCCCCATGAACACGACGATGACATTGTTTCTCCATTCCGACCCAGCCATGTACACGAGCCCTGGCCGTACGTATGCGCGAGTAGGCGTTCGAGACCCTGCCCGTATGTACATACATGGCCGTATTTTCTTTCTTGCGCCCTGGCCGTTGTACGTACGTGTACATGCTACATCCGCGCCTCTACTATGACACGTGCACGCCTCTACTACGACACGTGCGCGCCTCTACATCCACCAATATGTACGTACACACGACCAGAATGACAACGCTACGTATGCTTCGACCAGGTGGGTCCCGACTGTCAGGCACTTCCTTGCGTGCGAAAATGTAGCTGGTGGGTCCCAGCAGCCAGGGGGCACTTCCTTGAGTGTGGAGATGTAGCTGGTGGGTCCCAGCAGTCAGGGGGCGAATCATTTTCTTTTCAGACGCACTTCCTTGTGTGCAAAGATGTAGCTGGTGGGTCCCAGCAGTTAGGGGGGCGAATCGTTTTTTTGCCCGGACGCACTTCCTTGCATGCGAAGGTGTAGCTGGTGGGTCCTAGCAGTCAGGGGGGCGAATCATTTTTTTACCCGGACGCACTTCCTTGCGTGGTAAGATGTAGCTGGTGGGTCCCAGCAGTCAGGGGGAAGCGTTTTTTTTTGCGAAATACAGTGGCCCGTCCGGTAGGTCCCAGCTGTCAGGTGGAGGAATCATTATTTTCTACGTAATAAGGAGGCACTTCCTTGCTGCGGCCGTGGACCCAGCTGTCAGCCTCTCCACGTACAGTCCACGTCCGATGGAAGTCGTTCCTTGACCACATTGACCACGCCGCGCCGAGAGCACCACAGCGGTGGACGATGGTGAGGCCTAGGAAGGGGACGACTCGGAGTCGGGGAAGACGCGGCATTGGAAGCCCGCGCGGAGAGGAGTACGAGGTTCACTGGTTCGGTTGCGGTGTGAGGCTGTCGTCGCTGTAGGGCCTGGCCAGCGTTGGGAATAGTAGGGGGTGGTGAGGCCTCCGCGGTAGCATAGCCGACCACGGGAGGCAGGAGCATGCGGCAGGACCGGCGCTGCTTTGGGCGGCTGGAGCAAGAAGACCAGAGGTTGAAGAAGCACTACAGCCGTTGGATGGACATCGTACGGTCACTGGAGCTAGAATCATTCATATTGACTAAGTTGACAAAGCACTCCGTCCCCGTCAACTTAGTTGGCCCACAAGTCATCCTCCCACAATGGTGGGTCCCAGCTAGCGGGGGGGGGGGGGTATTCATTTTTTTTGTGTAATAAGGAGGCACTTGCGTGCGAAGATATAGCTGGTGGGTCCGACATGTCGGCGGGGGGAACATTTTTTTCGTGAAATACAGAGGCCCTTCCGGTGGGTCCCAGCTGTCAGGTGGAGGAATCATTATTTTGCACGTAATAAGGAGGCATTTCCTTGTGTGCGGTCATGGACCCAGCTGTCAGCCTCTCCACGTACAGTCCACGTCCGATGGATGTCCTTCGTTGACCACGTTGACCAGGCCGCGCCGAGAGCACCATCACGGTGGACGACGGCGAGGCCTAGGAAGGGAACGACACGGAGTCGGGGAAGACTCGGCAATGGTTGCCCATGCGGTGGGGAGTACGAGGGTTTACTGGTCCGGCTGCCGTCGCCGGAAAATGACAGGAGGTGTGGGTGAGTAGAGGAATGGCCTGGCCACGAATGAAGTAGGGTGGGGCGGTGCGGCCTATGCGGCAGCACAGACGGCCACGGGAGGCGGGAGCAGGCAGTCCCACCGGAGCTGGTTTGGGCGGCTGGAGCAAGAAGATTAGATATTGAAGAAGTAGCACGGCCGTTGGATTAACATCCAACGGTCACTGATGCTAGAATCATTTGTGGACTAAGTTGACAAAGCCAAAGTACACGTCAACCTAGTAGACCCACAAGTCAGCCTCCAAATCTGTCCCAAACAGCATACAACCCGAAATTTCTAGCCAGATTCAAATTAATTTTAAATCTAAATATACCTTAATTTAAATTCAATGAAATTTTACCCACACAAAAATAATGAAATTTAAATATCAAAATCCGAAAGAAAACAGTATTTTGGAACTAATTGCCTGTTTGCTGTATTTTTTCATTTTACATCCCATTTATTATTACTTATAGCCCATTTCTTGTTACTTATAGCCCATTTCTTATTACTTATAGCCCATTTTCTGGGCAAAATGCATCCCTCCTCGTCTTGAAAGATTTCCGGCCCAGCAGGGCGTAGAAAAGCAAGTAGGCCTATGTTGGTTATTCTACAAAAAATAAAATAGCTGGCTAGCCATTTCCAGAAAGGAAAAAAACAAACTGGGCTGGTCATGTGCTAAACATATGAAATAAAAGCCTAGGCTAGACGGGCCACGGGTCCCGCACAACCCAGTTGATACCCTTCTCTGTCCCGAAAAAACAAAATTACTGCGCGTGCTGCTGGGTCCCTACTGTCATCCTCACCATGTACAATCATCTCCTTATTCCTCTCGGTTGTTAACCATGTTGACAACACCGGAGGGCGGCGCCGCGATGAGCGAACCAAGGAGGAGGACGATGGTGAGGCCTCGGACGGGAACGAACAGTATCCGGGGAAGAAGCACAGAGTTTTAGGGTGCGATGTGGCCACGATGCGTGCGCGGCAGCACAACCAGCCGTGGGACGCGGGAGCAGGCGGTCTCGCCGGCGCTGGTTTGGCTTTGGCGGCTCGAGGAAGAAGATACTGAAGAAACGCGACAGACGTTGAATGTCAATCCAACGGTCAAGGTTGGCACTATCGTTTGTTGACTAAGCGGACACCAAGTAGCATACTTTTTTACATATAGGAAGAAAATTGCGAGGAAAATGCGTTTGTCTGCCGTCCTCCTCACAAGGAACGTTCGCCACATAAGTGACTAGCACCCTTGGTTTTCAACCAAGAGGTCTTAGGTCCGAGTCCCAGGAACTCTCAATTTTGTCCTCCTTCCTTCCTCGCAAAAAAGGGAAAGAAAATCAAAGACTTGAGACGGCGTACAGAACAAGCTAGTGAACCAGTAAAGAGACGTTGCCGAGTTTTAGAAAAAAGAGAGATGTGCTCCTGTAGCTGGTTCGAATCCAAACCTAGACTATGACTATATATGGTGCTATGCTACTCTACAAATAATGAAACTGACATATCCAACGTTCGCTTCTCCTCTTCTCTACTTACTCTGCCTAGCATAAGAAGCTCTGGCCGCAGCAACCATGTCCGCTAGCTGCTTGTCCACCTGCTCTTCAGCAGGCAACAACCAGATATGCGCCAAGTCGCCACCCGTACCATTGCCTGTGGGTCTAATCACACCCCCGCCGGCACGCGCACCGCAGCCGATTGCTCATCGCAACCCGCTGCCGTTGGTGTGGTGCCACTGCTGCAAATCACGCAGAGTCATCCGTCGTGTCTCAACCACAACCCTCAACCCTAGCCGAGTCTTCTACAAATGCCCGAATCATGGGGTAGTAATATGTTTAAGTGTTGTTCTGCTGCTTTCAGTTGCTATTTTTTTTAATAGTTTGGTTGATGATCTTCCAATTTGATTCATGCACAAAAGGGAAGATTCGTGTGATTTGTATTTCTGGGAAGTTGCTGATGTGGGGGGATGCAACAATGCTAATTATTTGGTTAGCCGAGGAATCCCAATACCAGCAGGTTGGAGTGTTGGACAAGTAACTGAAGGAACGACAGAAGAGGAAGATGCAGAGCAGAAGGTTAAAGATGTAGTTCCTCTGATCATGGCCAAGCAACAGCTGCTGAACAGCCTTGACAGCAATGAGGAGATGAAAGAGCTTGTGAAGATAATGGGCAAAATCGATGTGCTCTGTAGGATGATTGTCTCTTTATTTGCAGTGTATGTAGCACTCATGATGTATTCAGTGGCTATGACATGAGCACTTTGCTGAAACAAGTAATGAATGAAACATGTGTAGCAGGCTGGGCGTAGTGTTGTGAACATCTAATGATTTCTATTAACGGAAATAAGGGGGTATCCCCTTTTGCTCATAAATAAATAAATAGCAGCGGCCCTGTCGGGTCAGCTTTGTTATCCTTCGAAGACGTCGAGAAAATTGCAGTCCAACAGCAAACTATGTCATCAAATTCAAGTTTCACAGCCAAATATGAGTACAACTAAACAACAATGTCATCATGTTTTAGTTGTCATACAATCACCAAACACAAATCAGCATACATAACAAGTGACGTTCTCACAGCAAATACTAAACAACATGTTCATCAGGTTTCAGCTGTCATAGCAAACACAATTTCACATAGTAGATAGAAAACGTCTTCTGATAGGCAAATATGACAAAAGCAATGTAATCATCATCCACAACAGCAGCGTCAACATCTTCGCCATGTGTATCAGTCTGAGTCGTAATTCCCCATGGTGTCATCTTCTTCTTCGTCCTCAACGTCCTCGGACGTTGGCTTCTTCTTGATCAACTCTTGTATGTCCACAACACGACATGCAATCTTTTCGCCGGCGTCATTGACGTGATGGTTCTCAAAGATATTAGGAACATCTATGTTATCTTGTACATCAGGAGCAGTGTAAGCATCATCTTGTTGTGCAACTTCATTAAATGAATTCCTCTGCTCAAACCTTTGCAATACTCTCCAGTTATTGCTACATGCAAGTGTGTCTTCCAAGAAAAATATCTGTGTTGCTTGATTTTCCAAAATAAAAGGCTCGTTGGTTTGGTACGCCGCCTTGACATTGATGGATTTGAAATAATCATCAGCTCTGGGTTTTGCGATCCTGGAAAACATGTTATACCAATGACAGCACAACAGAACCACACACCGATGATCCTCGAAACTGGAGATATACTTCAACTGAAAAATGTCTGTTATGTTAGCATACATTTCAGTTGTCTCTTTGTCATACGTATCCTTGCTCATGATGGCACTGTTTTGTGTCTTCCTACCTTCGTCTCGTGCAAGGGTGTTGTAGCGCACATCTCCAACAACGCAAGATTCATAATGTCTTACCCGAGTATCAGGACCCATTGCTAGTGAGTAAAGGGTATCATCAACTGCCTGCCCATCCTCCCGCATATTCTCAACCCATGGTTAGAAAATAGACAAGCTAATCATCTTATGTACTCAATATATTATAAAAACTGACAGTGCAATTCAAAAGCTTACATGGTTCTTAAACCCTTTCGCAAATCCTGCCATAACCAGTTTGTCAATGTTTCTTGGATTTTGTGGCAGTAACTCCTTTTTGTAGATGCTGCACAAAATAGTGATCGCGTCAAACATCTAAATATATAAGAATGTGCTACAAGTTTAGTAGATTATGATGTATAAGCTGCATTACTGCACTTGCTTGATATAAGGTAGTATCTCAGGACAGTTATTCAACACATACCAAACCATTTTTTCCAAATCTTTAGGTTTGTCCTCTTGTCGACTCTTCCGTGTAACTCGAACAGAATAATCAAAAACATTGAGCCCGGGATTGTCTTCACCCACCTCTTTGCTAAGCTGATCAGCTGTTTCAATGTATTTTGAGCAGAATGTCAATGCTTCTGTAACAATGTAGGCCTCTGCAATGGAACCCTCGGGTCTAGCTCGGTTGCTAACATAGCCCTTGAAAGTGCCTAGCCGCCTTTCAATAGGGTACATCCAGCCATACTGTACTGGACCTCTAAGTAGTGCCTCATCAGGTAGATGAATAGCCAAATGCACCATCACACCAAAGAAGGCTGGAGGATATATCTTCTCAAGGTCGCATAGGATAGTTGGTATCTTGTCTCTAAGACGCTCCAAAGCATCTATCATGATATTTCTACTACAGAGTTCCCTGAAGAATTGTCCCAACTCTGCAACTGCTCTGTATAAGTCAGGGCGGCCCAATCCTCTATGGATAACAGGTAAAACCCTTTGAAGTAGGATGTGGCAGTCATGAGTTTTCAACCCTTGTACCTTGTTTCCATCTGCACTGACTCTCCTTTCAGGGTTGGAAGCAAATCCATGTGGGAGTCTCACACATGACAGGACCTTGCAGAATTCTTTTCTTTTAACCTTGTCCAAGACGTACATAGCTGGTGCCATATCCCGTGGTTTACCTTTATCTTGCACCTGCAAATCCTTTCTGATACCCAGGTGTGTCAAATCAATCCTAGATTTTAAGGCATCTTTCGTCTTGCCTTCAATATTAAGAAGTGTGCCGATAATGCTGTCACATATATTTTTCTCGATGTGCATCACATCAAGATTATGCCGCAGATCCAAATCTTTCCAATACTCCAAGTCCCACAAAGTGGACCTAAGGGTAAACAATAATCTCTATTTCTCCCTGCCACGCTTCCTTTTTCCCGCTACCATTACCAGGATGGTTTCCTGGTGTAATATGCCCGACCTTCTCTAATTCCACTTGCAACTCATCGGCGGTGAGCCTCTTTGGCGCATCACGGTTTTCATGCTTTGCATTGAACACATGTCTTCGGTATTTTCTAGGATGCAGCTTGTCCTTGGCAAGGAAACGGTGGTGTCCAATGTAACAGATCTTGCTAAGTATTGCGTATGACAACGGATTCCTGTCACAGCGAACACATGCATTGTAACCATGTGTCGTTCGCCCTGACATAGTTCCCAAAGCCGGATAATCATGGATGCACCAAATTATAACAGCACAAAGAAAGAAATCAGCTGTTGGGCTACTATATAGGTCTCGAGTGAGAACACCCCTCCATAGCTGTTGAAGTCCCTCCACAAGAGGCTCCATGAACAAATCAAAATCCTTTCCAGGACTTTTGGACCTGGGATGAGCAAGGCCATCATGTAGTTTGATTCTTTGCTGCAGACATTTGGAGGCATGTTGTAAGGGATAACAAGCACTGGCCACATGCTATATGTGGCGCTCTGGTGGCCAAATGGGTTAAATCCATCTGAAGCTAAGCCAAGTCTAATGTTTCTCGGGTCAGGAACAAACTTTTTGTGTTTATCATTGAAGCTTTTCCACTCACTACCATGAGATGGATGGCTCATTACATTCTGATCTCTGTACTCCTGGTTCCTAGAACGCCACAGTACATCCTCTCTTCTTTCAGCATCATGAAACAACCTCTGCAATCTTGGTGTAATTGGAAAATGTCTCAGAACATTATGATGAATCCTCTTCACAGCATCGCCATATTTCCATGTTGATGATTTGCATTTCGGGCATTCACTTAAGTTGGCATAATCCTTTCAGAACATAACACAATTATTCTTACAAACATGGATCATACACTACAAAAAAAAGACACATCCGTGACATTTTGGGCCGAACGAAATTTTTTCTGTCATACATTTGACACTTCTATGACGATAATTGTGACAAAACCCAGTATCATCATAGATGTGGTGGGCTCCTACTTCTATGACAAAATATCATGACAGAAAATGGGCTTTTCTTCCTGGGCGGACCGGAGACGCAGCTGCATGACATTCTTTGCGCCGTCCATGATGGAAAAAAACATGGTAGAAGCGAGGGGGAGGAAAATTTCGGGGAGTTGCCGGTTACGGTGGGAGGTCGGGGGCCGAGCGATGCGCATTTCTCTCATACACGTACGTGCGTGTGTGCGAGGCGTTGGCTCTAACTGAACCCGAGCGAGGCGTTGGGCTCTAACTGAACCCGATCGATTGCACTGCAGGCTACGTTTTACTGAACCCGAGCGATCGATCGATGGCTGTTAACTGAACCCGATGGAGAGATTCCTTCGCTACTGCTGCTAACTGAAGCCGATCGATTGGATGAACAGTGAGCATTGCGTGGGCGGGGGGGGGGGGGTCTCGATGAATAGTGAGAGGTGGCGTTGCCTCTGGATGAACAGGACCCCGTGGTGTGGAGGGCTGGATGAACAGTAGATGGTGGAGGGGCGGCCGTGGAGGGGTGGTTGAATAGGACCCCGTGGTGTGGAGGGCTGGATGAACAGTAGACGGTGGAGGGCTGGATGAACAGTAGACGGTGGAGGGGTGGTTGAACAGTAGCCGGTGGAGTAGCGCGCGGTGGAGGCTGGATGAATAGGATCCCGTGGAGGCTGGAGGAGGTCGACGGTAGCCCGTGGAGGCTGGAGGAGGTCGATGGTGGAGATGAACAATATCCCGTGGAGTCCCGTTTTGCGGTACGCCACACCCTCCCGATAAAGAGGACCCCCATTTCGACCGTAGGAGGTCCGTTTCGTCTGTTTTGCGGTACGCCACACCCCTCCCGATCAACAGGACCCCCGTTTCGACCGTAGCGCTCCAACACAAGTCCGTTTCGTTCGTTTTGTGGTACTCCACACCCCTCCCGATGAACAGGACCCCCGTTTCGACCGTAGCGCTCCAACACAAGTCCGTTTCGTCCATTTTGCGGTACACCACACCCTTCCCGATCAACAGGACCCCCGTTTCGACCGTAGGAGGTCCGTTCCTCCATTTTGCGGTACGCCACACCCCTCCCGATCAACAGGACCCCGTTTCGAACGTAGGGGGTTCGTTTCCTCCGTTGTGCGGTACGCTAGGCCTCGTTTCCATCGCCTGTTCCGTCCAAGCCCTCCCGATGAACACGACCACGCATTCCGTTCCGACCCAGCCGGTTGGCTCCCCATGAACACGATGACGACGTTGTTTCTCCGTTCCGACCCAGCCATGTACGTATGCGCAAGTAGGCGTTCGAGATCCTGCCCGTATGTACGTACGTGGCCGTATTTTCTTTCTTGCACCCTCGCCACTGGACGTACGTGTACATGCTACATGCACGCCTCTACATCGACACGTGCACGCCTCTACTACGACATGTGCGTGCCTCTACATCGACCAGTATGTACGTACACTTTCGCAACCAGAATGACAAAGCTACGTACGCTTCGACCAGGTGGGTCCCGACTGTCAGGCACTTCCTTGCCTGCGAAGATGTAGCTGGTGGGTCCTAGCAGTCAGGGGGGCGAATTGTTTTGGAGTATTTTTTTTGCCCGGACGCACTTCCTTGCATGCGAAGATGTAGCTGGTGGGTCCCAGCAGTCAGGGGGGAAACGTTTTTTCGCGAAATACTGGTGGCCCGTCCGGTGGGTCCCTACTGTCAGGTGGAGGAATAATTATTTTGCGCGTAATAAGGAGGCACTTCCTTGCGGTCGCCGTGGACCCAGCTGTCAGCCTCTCCACGCATAGTACTCTTTCGATGGAAGTCGGTCATTGACCACATTGACCATGTCGCACCGAGAGCACCATAGCGGTGGACGACGGCGAGGCCTAGGAAGGGGACGACGCGGAGCCGGGGAAGACGCAGCAATGGATGCCCACGTGAAGAGGAGTACGAGGGTGAGGCTGTCGTCGCTGCAGAATAACAGGGGGTGTGGGTGAGTAGAGGGATGGACTGGCCAGCGGTGGCAGTACTAGGGGGCGGTGAGGCCTCCGCGACATCATAGCCGGCCACGGGAGGCAGGAGCACGTGGCACGACCGGCGCTGCTTTGGGCGGCTGGAGCACGAAGACCAGAGGTTGAAGAAGCACTACGGCCATTGGATGGACATTGTACGGTCACTGGAGCTAGAGTCATTCATATTGACTAAGTTGACAAAGCCCTCCGTCCCCGTAAACTTAGTAGGCCCACAAGTCAGCCTCCCACAAAGGTGAGTCCCAGCTAGCAGGGGCAGTATTCATTTTTTTGTGCGTAATAAGGAGGCATTTCCGGTGGGTCTGAGCTGACAGCGGGGGGAACGTTTTTTCCGCGAAATACAGAGACCCTTCCGATGGGTCCCAACTATCAGGTGGAGGAATCATTATTTTGCGCGTAATAAGGAGGCATTTTCCTGTGTGGGCCCCTACTGTCAGCCTCTTTCGATGGCTGTTGTTTGTTGACCATGTTGACCTCGCCGCGCCGAGAGCACAAACGCGGTGGACGAGGGAGGGGCCCAGGAAGAGAACCACCCAGAGCCGGCGAAGCCACCGCAGCGGATGCCCACGCTGAGGGGAGAACGAGCACTGACTGGTCGGGTGCGGGGTGAGGCTGACGTTGCCGGAAAATAACAGGATGTGTGGGTGGTTAGAGGGATGGCCTGGCGGCAGCACAACCAACCACGGTAGGAGGGAGCAGGTAGTCCCGTCGGTGCTGGTTTGGGTGGCTGGAGCAGGAAGATCAGAGATTGAAGAAGCACGGCGGCCGTTGGATGGACATCCAACAGTCACTGCTGTGTGTTGACTAAGTTGACAAAGCCTTGCGTACACGTCAAAAAAAAATTAGGACAACGTCATCGTCAACCTAGTAGGCCCAGAAGTCAGCCTCCAAATCTGTGGAAAACAGCATACAACCCATTAGCCATTATTTTCAATAATTTACAGCCCATTTGCTAATTCTTAAGGATATTTGAAGCCCATATTCTTTTTATTAGCATTACAGACCATATATTCTGGGCACTGCTAAAAAATTCAACGAAATTTTGCATATTTCGGTGTGGTCCGAACTCTTTTAATCACGAAATTTCGAGTCACGTTAAAAATAGTTTTCAAAAAATTATATCAAAATAAAATTCAAAAAACAATTGTCCGCAAAAAAAGGAATGAAATTTAGAATCTTAACTAGCAAGATGCCCATTCGGTGCACGGAACATGAAGATGCATTTGTATGAGTAGTTTATCTTGTGGGTGAAAAGATGATATTTTAATGTAAGTGGCAGTTGGCTTTGGTTTTTATAAAAGTAGAGAGTAGAGAAATCCGGAAAAAATGATATTTTAATGCAATTGCCGGTTGGCTTTGGTTTAAAAATTTACAGCCCATTTCTTACAACTTATAGCCCGTTTTTTGGGGAAGCCCATTTCTTATCCCTCCTCATCTTGAAAGATTTGCAGCCCAGCAGGGCTGCGAAAAGCAAGTAGGCCTTGGTTTTGGTATTCTCCAAAAAAAGAACTGGGCTAGCCAATTTTAGAAAGAAAACAATATCAACTGGGCTCGTCGTGTGCTTAATAAAAGCGTAAGCGTGGGCTAGACGGGCCACAGCCCCCTCACAACGCGCAGTTGAGCTCCGTCTCTGAAACTGAAAAACAACTGAGCGAGCTGCTGGGTCCCTGGTGTTATCCGCTCGTTGTGTAATTTTCTCATTTATTGACTACATTGACAATGGCGTGGAACCTAGTTGTCAAACAATTAGGAGGAAGTATTGTTTTGGCTTGTAATAACAAGGCACCTGCTTGCGAAATGCAATGACCCTGGTGGGTCCCTACTGCCAGCCTCTCCATGTATAGTCATCTCCTGATTCCTCTTGGTTGTTGACCATGTTGACAACACCAGATGGCGGAGAGCACAACGAGCTAACCAAGGCGGAGAACGACGGCAAGGCCTCGGACGGGAACGAACATCAGCCATGGAAGATGCGGCAGTGTAGTGGCAGGTGGAGGGGAGTATGAGGGTAACAACATGCAAGTCAAGCATACAAATGGTACAAAAAGGCCAAGGATTAATTGTTCATCAAATTTTTAGACAAAACCCAGATTGAACATGACAGTAACATCTAACCCAACCACTCTTTTTTGTAGTCACAAACAAATGGATCGGTCTGATCCATAAAATCAACATCCTGTGCAAAAAAAATTATTTTAGGATGTCTACAACTTGTTGTAAATAGAAGCCGAGCACGTTTAGAAGCCCATTTGTCCACCTGAAATTTCTTTTTTTGCTGTTCAACATGTTCGTCCATGAGAAATCTCTTGCTGTAAAAATTAAGCCTCATGGACAATAGTAACCTCGCATTCAATAGGAAGAATGTGACAAAGCTTCTGTTTGCCTGGTTGGATGCATATCTTCCCATCGTTATTGTCCTCAAACGAATGTCATGAGAAATGAGATAATCCTTGTGCTTATTACGCCAACGATTGGTTATATGTTTTTCTCCATGTAGTTCTGCCTAAGTAGACATGAAGATTGAAAACAGTTAAGGTCTGAAAAAAGAGTATGTCGAAAGAACGATAGCTGAACAGTTAATTCTAGTACAATATATACGGGCTTTCAATGTGGATGAAATCATCACCTCTATGTATAAATTCTCCAGAGATCGAAAGCATCACAGCAAGCCAATAATTATGTCCAGATCAAAACTATACATTCTGATATATATGACGTTGACAGAATCCAACAGCATTGATAGGCTATCAATGGACGAACTCTTCATTGAGCATATAACATAATATTAGTACCCAAAGTGTACTCCAAGATGATATAAAACTTAAGCGCACAAATGAAAAATGCAGCATATGATTACAAATGTGTAGATGATAATATACGGTACCTGAAAAGGTGAGGAGCCAAACACCAACTCCGTGTGATTATTAAATGGGTCATGAATTACACCCAAGGTCTCCAGTTTGGGCGCAGAGACGACAGTTATTTCTGAAGGTGTATAACAATTATCAAGGAGCAACCTTTCAAGTGAAGGGGCATCTTCGATGATGAGCTGCTGTCCTTCAAAACAAATTCCAATGCTTTAAGGTGAGGCGACTTTATTTGGAGACAACTGATACCGATTTCTATTCCCGAAACAATCAACAAGCGCTCCAGGGCAGGGCAACTGTAGTGGATGATGCTGTGCAGTGAGGCCTCCGACAGATAAACCACCACAAGTGATTTTTTTAGTAGTGGGAGTCGAAGCATTTGTACCAGATCGTCTGGTAGATGGTACCGGGCGAAGGTGGCGGTGTGGAGAGAGGAGGAAAACCGCGAGATGGACAACGGTGGTGTGGGCACGAATTCTTGGTATGTTCGTGGTATGAAACTTCGTGGTAATGGTAGAACTCAAAGTGCTGGAGTTTTCCGAATTCAGGGGATGTCAGCCAAGCGTCCACCTTGCCGGGTATGGACAACTGGTAGCTTGTCAGGATGCAGAGGCATTGAACGGGGCCCTGCTGGTGAGAAGAGACGATGGCTCTGATGAGATCAAATTCAAGAAGGGCAGATATCTGACGACAGTCGAGATTGAGGCGCGCGGTGCGCCATAGAAGGCGCGATCGAGTTGAGAGGACTTGTGTGTGGCAGCAATCCTTGGTGGGGAGAAATGAGATGATCTCCTCAAGGATGACGTCCAGGAGATCGCTGATGCGGTCCACCGGAGATTCTACCGGTTCCTCAGATCCGAGTGTGTGTGTGTGGGGGGGGGGCTCCATTTTCCTTGTGGGCGTCGCACCGAGCTCACGGGTTTGAGCAGAGTAGCCAAAGACGAGCCTAGTGGCAGTGCGAGTGGGGAAGAAGGAGGGCTGGGGATTCCTGTAGGAGTGGAAGAAGAGGAGCAGGCGTTTTCTGTACGAGTGAGAAAGAAGGTAAGCGGGGTTTTCTGGACGAGTGAGGAAGATTGGGGAGCGGGGGGAATTGGGTGGGGAGACGGAAGCGGGAGAGTGAGCTGTTCGTGTTTATAAGGCCTGCTGCACTAACTACTCGCTTTTTCCCAAGAACCGCTCTCTTCTTTTGCGTTGCTGCATGACTGGCCATGCATGCAGGATGCATGTGCCCGCCGGCCACTGCATGCTAGGCCTATTTAATAGGGTGGTTATGGAGTAAATTAAGGAGATTTATTTTCTCTGTGTGCATCCACCAAGTTAGAGGATGCGGTACTGGATGCAGACACTCACATTAAACTAACATTCATAAGAACAAAAGTTCAGCATGTCTATGCATCTCAATGATTCACCATACTATAAGCAATATACAAAACTGTGAGAAGGTGTGGAAATAAAGAAAATCGGTCGATGCTTCTCTGAGCAAAGGGCCTCCCTGCGCACGCGTTAATTTCCTGGGCATGCTTGTTTCTTCTCAATGTTGCGAGCACTTTGAGCATGTTGGCAACTCCACAGCTAGCTAGCTGCCACATCTTGCAATTGATGCTGACACATTTGCAGAAAACACATGAGGCGATAGAGATGACTCAACATGGGTCCATATTGTGTAGTTCCCCTGATATCATATTCATTGTCCTGAATCTGAAAAGATAGGAAAACAGTAGCTATACTTAAATGGTGTTGCAAAACTGTAGCACATATCAATAGCTCAGCATGACAAACTACGATCATCTGGACGAAGGGGATACTAACCTGCCTGAGGAAGATTACATATAATTTAATAAGTCCTTGGTTGATTTCCACCTTGGGCTGCACTGCTTGTTTGCTCCTCCACACATGATAGGATCGTTCCGCACTGCATTTAGCAAGTCAACGTACAAATAAGCTAATTTCATCTTGCGGTGGTCATTATACCTAGTTACGAATGTAGGAATACCTGGAGCACCATGAGGTTAGCTGACAGCAGGTAGATGCAGCCATATAAATTTTGTGCGGTGCTACCAAAATTGAGGTTTATATCCCTTCCCGTTATGAGAATTCTTCTTGAAGTTGGTAGAATGTGATGGCTTGTTCTTTGCATCAAACTTGCCTTTCCCCTGAGATTTGTTCTTGTTGTTTTGGGGCTGGTTGGGCTGGAAGTTCTTCTCGTGTACCATGTGGGCACTAGAATCTCCCTCGGCGACCCGAGCACGTGTGTCTTTTGCTCTCGCCTTCTTCTCAAAATCAAGAGTGCTAATGAGATCCAAAACAGAAAACTCATGTCTCTTGTTTTTTAGAGAAGTAGCAAAATCGTTCCACGAAGGTGGAAGCTTGGCAATGATGGTCCCAGCAACAAATTTGTCCGGCAACACACACTTAAAGTGCTCAAGTTCCTTAGAGAGTGACTGTATCTCATGAGTCTGCTGAACAACAGAGCGCTCATCAGTCATCTTGTAGTCATAGAATTGCTCCATGACGTACAACTCATTGCCAGCGCCCGAGGGACCAAACGTGGCCTCGAGCGCAGCCCACATGTCTTTGCCGCTGTCAAACAACATATACGAATCCATAGTGGAATCGTCAAGAACACTCAGCAGGGCGGCTTTGAAGAGGGTATCCATGTTCTGAAAAGCTTCCTGTTGTGTAGGATTAAGATTGCCCTCAGGCTTACCCTTAGTGGCATCATAGCTGTACATGATCTAAAACCAATATACTGCTCTTGTGCGCCACCTTTTATATTGCACCCCCTTAAAAGTAGGCGGCTTCAAAAGAGCAGCAAAACCACTCGGAGTAAATTGCCTGTGATCAGGTTTTTGGATTGGATTGTTGAATATATGAGCAATTTAGTATGAGATTTAATCCGAATCAGCAGTAAATAGATCATGACAACAATTGCAAATATCAAAGTAATGATGCGGACTAAACCAGGAGGACAGAATCACATACTGTACATCGGGAGCAGAACCGATGTGGTTGATGTTGTCACTCATGTCGTTAATGAAGAGGTTACCGAGGTCGGGGAAGAAGGCTGTCGTTGAGGAAGTCGTCGCTGGCAGCAGTCATAGGAGTGTGCTCCCCAAAAACCTGATCGCCCCTCTCCCGTACAGGATCACGAAAGGCGGGGTTCAGAGGACTGCTGTCCCTTCTCGCGGTGCACGCCGGAAGGAGGGCTGGAGAAGAATTGCGTGGCGACGCTAAGATCTGGAACGGTGCAAAACCATATGATACAGCGGCGGCTAGGGTAGAGCATGTCAGGTCGGAGTATAATAGTAGGCCTTTGGCCCCAAACCCCACGTCCAAGTCAATAATAGCTCAAAAAAAGTCAATAATAGCCCTACCAAGGTTTGTCTAAAAAAACGGAGTAATTAAGGCGTCCGTTAGTCCCTTTAGTATAAATACAATATCATTAATAATGGCCCCACCTTTTGTCTCACAAAGTAGAGTATGTTGGAGTACAACCGGCTACATGTTTACAATCCGCTTCTCTTCTCTCTCCTCTTCTCTCTCCTTCAACTAATCACAAATACTATATTTAAATCCTTATAGCCTGCTTATGTCATCTAATTATAGTACTTGCTCTAAAAGTTACTATCCACTGTGTAGTCTGAAATGCCGGGCGTGCAGCGGGCGGTGCCCTCGGTCGGCACGCCGCTTCAACAGCGGAAGCAGTGAGAGGTCACGTCGCCCTGACTTGCCATCAATGTGGAGCGGCGGGCTCAGCTGGCGCCGGGCGGGAAGCGCGCGGGGGAGGGGGAAGGGGTTTTTGTTGGGCCAAGAAGGTGAGAAGCCAACTTGGGATCGGTCCGGACGGGGAAATATCATGTGCTCCCATACTCTGCATATGACACTAGTCTATGTTACTACTCCCTCCTTTCCGCTTTATAGAGACGTTTAGAGTAACATTATAATATGTTACAGTACAAGTTACTCCCCACTATGACCAGCCTTGGCCTCTCCTAGTGATCCACCATGTATAGCTGCTAAGCCTGCCACGTAGGCATAAAATATGATGTGGCACCAATAAACTAAGCACCTATGCATTGAACACTTGAGTTACTAAGCCATTTAATGCACATAGCACCTCATCTAAAGAGCATTAATAGTATAGCCAGCTGCTGGCTATAAGCCTACAGCCCATCTTATAGTCAACATGTACAAAGTGCCTAGGAGCACGTGCTAGAGCTGGCTCTTCACGAAGAGCCCGCATACCTTCTCTCTCCTCTTCTCTTTCCTCCAACCAAGCAGAAATATACTACTGTTTATTCCTTATAGCCCGCTGAATCAGCTCTATTGTACTTCCTCTAAGCACATCTAAGCACTTGCTAGCACCCCCTTGACAGTGGACCTTGACGGTGTACGTCACCTTGTGTCTCATAATTTTCCTCGTCATCATATGAGTCCTAGAAGATCTCACCCACATCATCATTAGCATGCAGCCGCCTTGATAGACAACGTGCACAAAAGCAGTAGAGGTGACTGGGAACGCACCACCACCACGTCATGGGCACTCCGTATGTGCTTGTGTGCGTGCAGCGTGCGTGTTTTTCCATCGGTGCTAGCTCTAAGGCCGAGGCTGCGATCGTCTTCGCCTCCAACTAGTAGTTGAGCATTGACGGCAAAGAGGTGCTGCAAGAGATGCGTATGCGCTATTGCGTGCGAGCTTTGTCGTAGCACGACGAACCGGACGTCTCCACGGATGGCGCACGCCTCCATGCAGCCGAGTGTGTGCGCATGCATGTGTTATTCACGTGCATTCTTCGGCCGAGCATGTGTGCATGCACGTATTGTGTACGTGCGTTGTGTGCTCCATGTTGTGCGCGTATGTGCATGAGTTGGGTCGGATGGAGTTGGTGCGTTGGCTTGTGTACATATTTTAGAGTGTAGATTCACTCATTTTGTTTCGTATGTAGTCCCTTATTGAAATATCTAAAAAGACTTATATTTGGGAACGGAGGGAGTATAAAACATCTTCAACTTAGCATCCTGATGTATCGTTTCTAGTGGTTAGCGAAAAGTTCATGTTCTTTTAGTTGTTTATAGGTGGGCAGGCAGCAAAAAACAAGGGAAAACGCGCAAGGTTCCTTGCAGATGCTCCACCGCGAGGTTCCCCTCTCCACCTCGGTCGTCGGGAATCTATGCTCTTCAACTCTTTTCTTTTACGTGAGCTTTGTTCATCCTTTTCCCAACACACGAGACATCTAGCATCAAGGTGCACATGTCATGCAAGAAAATGGAGATAATAAGATAAGCAATGCGTAAGTGAGTCGTGCGGGGGGGGGGGGAGCGGGGGGAAACCCTTTTCTGTAAGTGAGTCGTGCACTTCGATGGCACCTACGCAATATTTTTTCTCCTCGATGGCACGTGAATAGTGCACGTACTCAACGACGGAGCACGGGATGGTAGCAATGACATGGTCAGCCCTTTTTTGGAGAGAGTACGTACTACTAGTAAATAACTTTGATGTGTCCCATCAACTCGCAGAACGACGAGAAGCTTGATTACGCCTTATCCCTTGCCAACGCGTGCACGGTGGCTCACAACACGAGGAGAAACTTTTGCTTACAAGCGGTGGACGTGCAGCAGTTCATTTGGTGTCAGATTGCCAGAAGCACTACTGTAGAACCATCGACTTCCGGAAGAGGCGAAGAGCCAAGCGCAAGGTCACCTACTAACCTTAGGCTAGGCGTAGTAGGTACCTCCTTTTTTATTCTAGAAACAACCACACACGAATATCAAGGTGCTGGTTACGTAGAACAAATTTCCTGCAGTCCGTGCTCAGCCCTCCTATATCTCTCTTCTCAGCCAACCAGCGGACGCGTGGAGCCCATCGTCTGTTTTCTCACATGCGGCCCCACATGTCAGTGAAAACGCAAGAGGACCCACTGAACCTGCACATCTTTCACCTCGACGTGCTGGTGATGAAAAACAAATCCAAGAAAGATCTTCGGTGGCCGCTTTTGGAGTTACTCAAGAGTAGTAAGATTCTATTTACAGTTTAACCCAAGATGCACATCTCGTGGCTTCAACTACCACTCTATTTTCTTTCATGACATGACCTGGATGCTGGATGTCCCACGTGTCGGCAAAAGGAGGAAGAACCCGACCATATCTTTTGTTGTGCTCTCGGATTAGACTAGTTGTGCTAACTTAAAAATTTTATTGTGTACTCTCTCCGTTCCAAAATACTTGACTTCAATTTGTCCAAAAATGGATGTACCTATATACTAAAACATTTCTAGATACATATATATTTTGACAAATAGAAGGCATGTATTGTGAAACGGAGGGAGTAGAATGGATGCAAGTTTTTGTATTGGGAAGAAGAGTACATCCATATATTGATAGAGCGCAATTTAGTAGATGTTCTATCACTTTTAGCTAGCACAGAGGCTATAGATGAGATTAGTGCACTTGTTGATACTCCTACTTGGTATGCGTGTTGCTTCTTAGACGCAGAGAAAAACAGACCGGAGGGAGTACAAGAATAGAGGCTAGACATGAGACTAGATGTGAGGAAGCAACGTCTACTTCTTTACACTCGAAGAAGAAAGAAGCACGCAAGATCGAGCCTCCGCAGATCAACAATGAATGCATCAAGAAGGCACTAATCCAACTTACAGGAGTAGTAAAATGTATTCTTGTGGTTCTTGTTTTCTTTGGTCTTGCTTTTCTAGTCAAAATTATCATTGGAATTCATGCAAAACGGAGGTCCGTTTGGGGTCGTGTGTTGCAGTTGGCCTTACAAGTGGGACCGCAGTTGAGGAAACCGACTATCGGCAAAACCCCACCTCGCCCGCCGCGCGATGGCTGAGTTACAGAAAACATGAGGTTGAAGAGATTGCTCTAGCACAGACTCCAAGAAATATGGTGTCAGATGGAAGTCGTGCTGGTGGCGTGTGCCGTACTCCTGGACGTGAATGCTTATTCTGGCCCATGCCACCCTACTACTCCTACTACTTACTATATAGTAGTAGTACTACTAGTATCGAGGATTCGAGGTGCTGGTTACGTAGTAGAGTACAATATGGCTACAGTAAAAACACCCGCACAACGCGCGAAGCATGTGAAGCTAGTACAAATAGTGTACTACTATTGTTGATTGGCCTCATCCGATAACCTGTTGCAATGCACGTACAATTATGTATTCGGAAAATATTTTTTTGCCTCGTCGCACCCCTCACTCACAGAAGCGACTCGAAAGCCATTCATAAATTTAGTAAGTTTATCACAGGCATATCATTTTATTACATACAACGGGTCATCAACCCACATCGACAACGAGGATACATTATAAATACTAAAGTTTTCACCACACAACAAATAACAAGCAATGAAATGAACTTCAACTCAACCATTCCTCGGCGTTGGAAACGCTTTCTTTGAACCACAAGTGATTCTCTGGGACGGGCCATCCATTGTCGATCTGGAGACCAACGCATGACTGATCATCCAGGCTGAAGCGGCCTACTATATCAGTACCAGGGTAGGGAACCACCCAAATGTCTGAGGTATAGACACAGTTGCTTCTCATAAATGGTAGTAATGTTGTGTCAATAGTAGTTGGGTCACCTTTCACCATCATTAGATAGTTTTGTCCAAGGAAGAGCGAGTTTTCACCAAGACTATCAATTCTGTACCAGGGAGAAGGAGTTGGCGCTAGCACACTAGTATCCATCCCGAATACCATGCAACGGGTGTTGGAATAGGTTCGGAGAGTGCGACCATGGGAGACTACACCTGCTTCCTTAGCAGTAACATCATCAGTGGGCTGTATACACACGAGAAGAGGTGATCCATCGGAATTAGTTGCCAGGCACCAAATAGTATATGGGCGCTGCTCGTCCTCATGCTCGTGATCATCACCATCGTCATCTCCCCCATGGTTATAAAAATCTTCAAGTATAGGTGGTGGAATGTTCGCAGGACCTTGGAAACACAAGAAGAAGGTTAATTAGTAAAGGGAAACTTGCTAACCCACATGCATGTGGATGAAACAATTATAATTACAGTGGAAGACAAACGTACGGAAACAACGACTCCATGCAAAAACAGTGCCACGAGTGGTGGCAGCAAACACAAGGCCCTCGTATTCAATTGCATCACAGTACTCATCCATGTACAAAAACTGATTTTTGAGCAATATCCATCGAGTCAAACCAGCAAGGACGGCAACAAGCTTGTCGAAGATAGCAACAACTTCATAGTTCTTGTAATTCCAAGAGCGGTTAGGAACTCGAGAAATTGCTATCTTCCATAGACGATAGTCACCATGATTGTATTTGTACGTGCGTACAATACCGGTGTGCTCAACCTCTGGGCAGTCTGCTGAGATTTTTGGAAGTGGAACCCGGTCATGAGTGTAGACATTCACAAGTTCCCACTCGCAGTTGGACCCAATGTAAACAACCCAATCTCCATTTGCGCCTGCCCAAGCCTTGCCCTCAAGCAATGGCATCTTAACATCACACGTATCCTTATCAAGCGACATAAACTTGCACAGGGCGAGGCCTCCGTCATGACGGCGCCAGTCATCAGGGTCATGGCGAAGAAGATAGGGGAGATCAAACCGCTCCTTGACTCTTGGGTTCCTTGTAATGATGCTATTAGTTGAGTCAAGAATGGGCTTGAATGAACCTGCCATGCTAGCCAAGGTGATGACGTCGCACCGATCAATGAGTTCCTCCACCACATCATCTTTCAGATCGGGGCAAGAATAACGGGGTCATTTCCGTCCTGTTCCCTCCATGGAGAAGACGATCGAACAATGGCAGAAGAAAGGGTGAAAGGCTGAAGGAAAATGAAGAAGGGAGAGGAAGAGCGTGCGACAGCAGTTCCAAATCGAGAGGGAAAGACGAAGAGTCGGTGGACGGTTGCCAGTTTGCCACGGTTCATGAAGGGGCGCCCCGGCCTACACGTCGGTTCAGAAATACTCCTACTACTCGCCGTCATGTCACTGATATGTTGGAATGGGACCACATGTCAACGAAACATGGTGTGTAATTTCTCGTGCAAAATGCGATCTGGCCGCGTTGGCCCGAGGTGCCGCATTAGTTTTTTTTGAAAGTTTGCCGCATTAGTTATCGACCTTTATTTTTTAACATGCAATCTGAATGGATAGCTCCTGTGGTCATCACACATGAGCGGATATAGTGATGGTTGATTCGCCCGAGCAACTTATTACTGTGGGAATATGGGAGTACCAGCGGATTCAAGGAACAGAGAAATGATGGTTGCTTCGTCCGAGCAACTTACTGTGGCGAAGGTGGGGCTCTGTGATTTGACTGCTCACTAGTCATTACTACTGTGGCGCAACAACCGGGGTGAATCTTTCCCTGAAGTTGTGTTGTGCACTCAACATTGCTGCATGGTAGGTGGAGCCGGATGAAGGATGTCCAACATGTCGGCGAAACGAAGTTGAATTGTTTCTGGAATTGCTATCAATTCTTCAGGATTTGTTTATATGTACGCATAATTTTGATGAAATTGTACTATGATGCTATGAAGGTTTCAACTCTGGTTCCCGTAGGAAAAAAGGTTTCAACTTAGGATTCATGTGTCTTGCCTCGAGATTATCTCGTTACAACATTCCATCAAATACAAATGAAACTACCATGGCTAATGCATCTCAATGGTTTGCAGATCAGCGCCAATATTCACATCACAACTGAAGACAAAGTTGTGAGAAGGTGTACAAATAAAGAAAAAAATATAATTGATTGATGCTGTTCGTAGGCATGGCTCCATTTCCTTGGCACAATGTTCATTGCTTGGCAGCTAGTTTCACCCAGCTCTGTAGCCAAAAAAGAGGTGTATGAAGGACACCACAATCCGATCATTTTGTGCAGCTCCACTAAAATCGGGCAGACCATCCCTGTTTGCAAAGATATCTAGTCAGTGTGATTACAATAATAGTGGAACTAGATGATGAAACATAACACACATAAATAGAAGCCGATCACCTCTATGATCTCTCTTTAGGACTAACTTCTTGTTGGAGAAGATTAGGCACGGAGTTGGATGAGGAGGATAGCAAAACCAATCTCCCTTTCCACAGTCCCACATAAATGTAAAAACGTTGCCCGTGTGACATTTTGGTGGAACTGCACAAAACACTCTTCAGAAAAGTGATTTGTGCAGTTCACCAGAAGGTCGCAATAGCAACGAGGTGAAAATGGATAGCCCTGTTAGCAAAAGGAGGTCAAAAGGAAACAATTACTTCCCAATAACATGAGTTGAAGACACATACACCGACAAAAAAGGAGCATGTTCCATGTAAAAGGGAAAGATAGCAATGGTGGTTTATCAAAAATGGTTTGAGGACGAGATTGCAAGATGGAATGTACGCCGGCCGAGATATGATTTAAGCAAACAACTAAAGAAGATCCACATGCAGCAACATGGGAAGATGGGAAGTGGAGCAAGGCCGGAGGAAGCTGTACCTGAGGGTCGTCGGGATGTTACTAGGAGGGCACCGGTAGCCGAGATCTGCCCATACTGCGGCAGCGAGCAAGTAGCGAAGGCCCTACCGCACTGGAGCTTGGTCAGAGAGAACGGCGAGTACCGCAGATCGGGACGAGCTGCCTCAACGCCATCGAACAGAGAGACGATGCACATCCTCCCTTTCTGCCGGCGGACGGGATGCGGCCGGATCACTGACCAACGCTGAGGGTGAGAGGCCACGACGGCCTTGTGTGAGATTGTGTGACGAGACTCATGAGAGACAAACCCATTTTCCATTTTCCCCACGGCAATCGTTTTATATTCTAGGCGTGGTTCCCGACCCTCCTTCGAGTAAACAACCGCTACACGCGTCAAATTATCACATGGGATGCCTTTTCGTACAGAAACGAACTCCACCGTGTACCCGCGCGGGTGTGGCCGGGAACGAGATGTGAGTACATGCGTCCTGTGTGCACTTCTTCTTTAGGTGCAGGTACGTACGTGGGTGGGTGTGAGAGAGATGGTTTGTGCGAAACAGAGGCAATGTGTTGATGATATCTCAATCAGAAAAACGTAACATATGCAATGTGTGTGAAACGGAGTCATGGACGTGAGATATCGATAGAATTGAAAACAGGGATGAAGTGTGTGGCTGCGCAATTGATAAAGAGTGCCATCGAATTTGTGTTTGCCCACGTCAAAGATACAGGGCGGCTGGCCTACTGGAATTTGAGAGGGCAGAGGTGCAGTTCTTCTCCGTGGCATGGGTACCTACCTACAACGTTCGACTATCGGTGTGTGTGGGGGGGGGTAGAGACCGGTCGACTAGTATATGTGTGGGGAAGGAGAGAGACCTAGCTATGTATTGAGGGAGATCGATCGACATCCATGGATATGTGTAGCAGAGGACTAAGGTTGGGAAAAAGTCAAAGGTAGAGCGTCGGAGGGTTGGTGGTGGAGTGGCGTCTCACAAATGGTGGGAGAGGCCTGCTAGACAAATGGAGGGTATGAGTGCAATATCAATAAGAGAGGGCGGGGGATGTCTGTCTGTCTATGCACGTGCGTGTGAGAGACGGGTCGGGAGGTATTCAAGGATGATGAGGGGAGAAGATATGGTTGTGGGAAGCATGCGTAACTACATAGGAAGATCAACCGTCATGTGTCCGAGAGAAGGAGAGACATAACTAGCGAGGTAAGTGTATCGGTGCTTGGTGAAAACAAATTATAGTCGACCTGGCTATATGTAGGGAGATCAGTTCATATACACGCCTGCATGTGTTAGAAGCAAATAAGGTCCAGAGAGGCAGACAGGGGGAGAGGGTGTGGCTAGGAGGTGGTGCGAGAGGCCTACCATGTCGAGGGGGAGGAGTGTGTGAGCATGTGATTAATGAAAAGAGGGGCGGGAGTGTGCACCTGCGTGGAATCGTATTGGACATATGGGGGCATGGACGGTGAGAAGAGAAGAGGGGAAGTATATATATGTTTGTTGTAGGCACACTTGGCTAGAGAGGTATATCGACCGGTGTGTGCCAAAAAGAAGGAGCCGGGGCCTACACACACCGCTGGTGACGACCTAAAGAGAAATAATGAACATGCGCGATGGAGGGGACGCTAAGGGTGTGTGAGGGGGGCGGGCGTGTGCATGCACGATACAAAGTTAGTGCTAGCTGGCTACAAATAGAAGAGGATCGTCGTGAAGGTGTAAAATACGAACAAAGATCATAATTCATTATAAAAAGGTGGATACGGATACTTGAAGAAGATATCATAATGTAGAACATTGATTATAATTTGGGCTAATGTGTTGCTTTTGCAACTCAGGTCTAAATACTTGTCATAATGTAGGGGGCAGGGCACTATACTTTGTGTGATAAACACGGTGTATGTATGGAACATGGTTTAGATTACGAATATATAGTTAGTACATCAAATGTACTATTATTTGGAATCAACATCAAGTGTATTCAAAAAATAGAATTCGAGTTCATGTAGTACACATAGTTCATATCTATCTCTATAGTAATCATGTGGTGTGTTATTAAGGTAATACACGAATGATGGTTGAAGTTGGCAACAATCATGATTGTAGATTCTTATTGAAATAGAGAAACAAATTCAAATTTAGTTCGAATTGCAGCGGTAGTATAGACATTTGGAATGCAGTAAAATGTTGGTATGAGTAGGTTACATGCATTATACAGCAAGCGAAAAAAATTAATCGGACATAACATGGATTCATACTCCCTCCTTCCATCTATATAGGGCGTAATGAGATTTTTAAGACCGCCTTTGACTATTGACAAGATTAATAGTACATGACATGCACAATGTGAAAATTATATCACTAAAAGAACCTTTCACAGACGAAGTTAACGATGTGCTTTGTGTAAGTTGCATGTCATATATCATTGCTCTAATATTTGGTCAAAGTTAGCATTGAAAAACACATTAGGTCCTATATAGATGGAAGGAGGGAGTAGCTTTGAATAGCATTTGTATAGTAAAACGGGTCAAGACTCTCTCTTTGTGTGGTGTGAATAGTTTTATTTTTTTTCGTTTTCTTTTTGGTTGAGGGAAGTGCAAATTGATTTGGTACGTACAAGTACAATATTACTACATGTTAGGCTTGTCCCTAAAAGTCAACCCGCGTCTTGTTATATCGCGAAAATTAAGATATCGTGCTCCCAAAACTGGCGCCTTCACAACCCGCGCCTTGCTATCCCGAAATTACAATGCGCGTGAAAACTCCCTCCAGCTGCCAAATCCCGACACGTGAAATCCCCCTTCTAACCCTGAGCCGAAAGGGCTGCTACTTGAAATCGGTGGGGGGTACTTTTGTAACACACCCTACATTTTGGACAAGCGCGTCCCTAAGTCATGCTTCACCCCCTCCCATCACCCCCTTTTCGCCATTCGAAATCCCAGGCCGCCATAACCTCTCCGCTCCAGCCCCGAAACCCCACCCTTCTCCGTCCGCCACGTCACCGCTGCCCAGCCGGAGCCTCTTCCTCAACGACGTCGTCCACCGCAACAGCTCGACGTCCCTCGCCCACCTCCCCGGATGAGGATCCGTCGTCCATCTCGCCGTCCAGCCCGTTTAGCTGCCCCGTCCTCCACCTCCAAGGAGCTGCTCCGATGATCGCCTCGTCTATCGCGGCTACTCCATCCCCACAGCGCCGCCTTAACCTGCTCCACCGGAAGCGCAACATCCTCACCGACTACTCGGACAAAGGCGAGGCCTACTCGGCACCACCAAAGAGGTTATACACTCATCACATCACACCTTCTCCTTAACTCGACCTCCCGGCGCCGACGGTGCTCCATCCCGCACCCCCATGGAGCGGCTACCTTGAAGCCGGCACCGCGGGTGACATCTCCATGTCGGCTCTCCCCCAGTGCGAGGCCCCTTTGGCGGCGACGTCCGTACCAGCCGGATCTGCTGCTGCTGCTCCGGCTCTCGCTCGCTCGCTCGCGCTGCTACTGCTCCGGCTCTCGCTCGATCGCTCGCTCGCCCAGCTGCTGCTGCTGCTCTCCCCCTCGCTCGTGCTGCTGCTCTGCTCTGATTAAGCCACACTTCAGTCGACTGAATCGACTTTTGGGTCAGTCGATTTTCAGGGGTTGGGGGGGGGGCTCGTTGGAGTTAAGGAAGAACCAGCCGCAGCGAGGACGGGGGCTCGCCGGAGAGGTACCCCACTATCTATCTTAGGGTTCAGGGCGTGGGGGCGGGGGGCCTAGAGGGATGGCCGGGGCGGCTAGGCGGCGCTGGGGCCGGTGGTTCAGCCGGTGGTGGCTGGCGGCTCAGGAGGGTGCAGGCTGAAGATGAACTGCAGGACCTCCCTAAACTACATGTCAAGTGCCTCTCTGCTACCATTGCGTTTAGTTTCGATAGTAGCATTCAGATTCCACAGTAAATTTCAGTTTCGATAGTTAAGTTCAGAGTGGTTTTTAGCTCATCTGTTGTAGTCAGGTGGTTTTTGGTGATGTTAATTTTACATCCATTTTACATCATCTATTGGAGATGCTATTAGAATCCCACTTGAGATTGATGATGTATGTCTTGTGCTGCTTTAGCCTTGACGTCTTACGGCTCACCGGAGCTGCTCCAATGACAGAACGATCCATCACAACAGAGTAGTGCCCTAGACACTGTCTACAAATTCCTCAGATCTTCCTCCACACCCCCGACAGACACCTCTGCCTCAACTGCTTCAGCGACCAACCCAATGATGCTGAGGTCGACACGGCTACGGCAAAGAGGTTGTACACTTGTTGCATCAGTTATTACTATACATTCACTTCGATCCATTAGGGCTATTTTGGTTCAACGAAAAAACATAGCAATAGGGAATTTTCCAATGGCACTCTACTATTCAATTATTCATGCATTTTGTTGAAATGAATGAAGCAAAACATCCACCTGGACCTACTTTTCAAAATCCTATGCATGAAAACAAGACCAAGTGCATTAGTGCCAGAATAACATTCTAACTATACACGCTTTCATATGGTTTCTCTTTATTTTGGCCATGTTTCTTTGCATTCCTCTGCTCTTCCAATTCCTGTAAACCAAACACCCAAGTTGACAGAAATCCTGTGATTACAAATGCTCTGTTTACCATGTGCATTTTCCTATCCTATTCTGGTGTTTTTCCTATCCCTGCGTTTTAAGAATCATGCAAGCCAAATGAGCCCTTACAGAATTACTTCAGTTACAGGTATGTGTCGAAGGGAACTTTGTGTGGTTTGTCCTGCTCCTGCCGCGACGTCGTCCACCTCATCTGAGCTGCTCCATCGACAGAAGCATCCAGCAAAACAGACATCACGACTCCTGGCCGTCTTTCGCCGCCTCAGATCTCCTTCCTTGCCGCCGGCACCCACCCCAACGGCATCACCATCATCGACTCAGCAGATGAACCTGAGGAGTACACGGGTCCACAAGAGAGGTTGCACTCTTTTGTTTCTGCTTATGTTATGCATTGCTTAAACTTACCTACTACTTTATCGTCCTGTTCAGCTCTCGGACTCCCAACTCAGGTCCAAATTAATGTTCAAACTTGATTTCTAAATTAGTTGTGGGGCACATATCGAGACAACAATGAATAGTATGTCTGTCTAATATCTGGTTCACCTAGGGTATGCCTATGTTATTCATCTTGGGTGGGAAACAAATAGTAAAGCAATCATCATCTGTCTTTTTATTAATTTAAAGCAATCATCAGCCTGCTATCATTATTTTTGGATCCATCCACTAGTTGTTACCATCACTCTAAATTTCGGCATGCTCTCCTTACATAATCTCACCATATTTTTTCGTATGCATGTCAGATATTGTACACAGTCATGCTGAACATGTAGAGAAAAAGAGAAGAGTTTTGCGCGACAATACAATGTCATGCAGACATCGCTCCATGGTGGGTTCAATGGCAAACCGTCCCCACCCCTCTTCAGATTGTAATCCAGAGGAAGATATCTGTTCTGAGGCGGATTCAGACACCGCTGACCACTCCTATTTACCCCCCAAGGTGTTTGCTCTACCTTGGCATGATGATGTTAGTCATATCATGCATATGTTGCCTTGCAGTGCCTACTTTCGACATCATATATGTCGTCTGCTTAGTTTAGACATGTTCTGTAATGCCACCTGTTTAGTTTCTATATCATATATGGGAATTATGCAGTCTCATGTCTTTTAGCCAGCCATAATATATGTGAAATGTGCAATGCCATCCTGTTTAACCAGGCATCATATATTTGAATGATATGTTGACCATACTTTTGTTCATTACATTTCCATTTGTCGACAATGTTTGTACATTAAACTACTCTTCCTGTGAATCAGCCATTTGGGTGGGACATGGAAAAATCTAGAGTGAAAACAAGGCCTTCAAAGCAGACAGTGCTACCTGTCGAAGCAGATCTCTTGTTGGGTCTCGATAGCTCCTTGGAGATGGATTCAGAGACAGATGACCAGTCCCATTCCCCTACCGAGGTGTATGCTCTAACTTGGCACGGTTATACTGCTCATATCATGCATACGGTGTCTTGCATTGCATAGTTTAGACATCATATACACAATATTCAACACCATGTTCTTAGTTCAGACATCATATCGAATGCCCTCTGTTTAGCATATAAATCACATATGTGAATTAAATGATGCAATCTTGATTACTTAGATAACATGTAGGTGAATTATGTCATGCGATCCTGTTTAGTTATTCATCATATCTTTGAATTATGTTATGCTATGCTATCCAGTTTAGATAGACATCATATATTTGAAATTATGTCAAGCTATCCGTTTTAGTTAAACAATATACATGTCAACTATTTGATGCCCTCTTTTTTCCACACTATCTATTGCATCTGTCTCTCATACAATGTCTGTACATTCAACTATGTTTCCTATTTATCAGCCATTTGAATTGGAATGGGTGATGCCAGTATCTAGTGGAATAAAAACACCGTCTTCAAATAAAACAGTGCTACCTCTTGATGGAGATAGCACCCCGGTTGTACATGCACAGGAACCAGCCCTACCACACATAACCCAAACTCTCGCAGATTGTACCCCTACTGTGATGGACAGAGAACCAGCTTCACCCAATCTAACCCCAACCCCAGCCGATAGTAACCTAGTTCCTGTTGACACAACACCATCTCCACCACAGAGCTCCCAAACAAGAGCAGTTAGTAAGGCAGCTCCAGTGCCCAAAGGGCCAGTACTATCACGGCGAACCCCAACTCCACCAGTTAGTACGCCTATTCCTGTGGAGGAAGCACAACCAGCCAGTCGTAGTTTAGCATCTATCGCATTTGATGTTGTTAAATCGTATGTGCGTATCTTCCCATCTTGGAAATATTATACTAAAGATGAAGGAAAATGCCAGTTGCAGGTGTTTGTCCAGGAGTTATGTGTAAGTAATGTTATTCATGGCAATTACTTTGCTTCGTCCCATACATTGTACCTCCATGATGGTTATAATACAACAAATTTTCCCATTTTTCTCTATAGAGAAGGACCGATTTGGAAACTCAGGATGAGGTAACCTGTGCTAATACCTCTGCTATCTTCAAGAATGCTTGGTGGCAGTATCGGAATTACCTGAAGAAAACGTACTTCACCGGCAAAGAAACTCATCAAATTCCCTTATGTTCTCCTGAGACACATTTACTAGACGATGACTGGGAACGCCTTGTTCTGAACTGGTCCCAAACCAAGAATGTGGTAAGGTCTATGAGCTCATTTTCTATTTTTAAGTATTATATTCTTGCGTCTTACTGTACTTTGTTCATGTAGAACAAGTGCCTAAACCTGAAGAACAACTGTTCTAATTTAAGATTCCATTGCTATCATAGTTCAAAAAAGCGCTAGGCGTTAATTGTGCGTTTTGCCACCGCCTCGCACTTTACTGACCAAAGCGCATGCTTATGCACAGTTATGCACAGATTAAGCGTAGTTATGCGCAATGCGTTTTGCCAACGCCTAGAGCCTAGGCGCGCTTAAGTGCTCGCTTAGGCATGCCTTTTTTTAACTATGATTGCTTTGCTCTTGTATCACTGTATTTACTGATACAAACTTACTTTTAAATTGAAGGATCCAATCGAAACTCCAATGGCATAGCAGGTATGTTCATGCATGTTTCTTTAACAGGTTTGATCTTATCAATAGCTCTTTTGATTTCAATTTCAATTGTGTATATAGTTGACTTTCATATCATGCACATTACTAGCATCACAACAGAGCCAATAGTGTTGTTGTACATGTAGACCCGTGGTACCCATCTGAAATCTTGTTGTGCCGTGTAGTTTCCCACGCTTTGTATTCTTTCACTGCTGCTTTGTCTTGAACTGATATGATTTGAACCGTGTCTATTTTGATTTGGCAAGACAATGAAGTGACCAGAGGACATAGATATATGTTTGTTTGATGCTTTTATTATGTACTAGTACTTGGCAATAGAAGACTTGGTAGTTTAATCCTGTCCACCTTACTGATGAACTAGTTCACCGAAATGAGTTTCATATACTAGTACATGCTAAACTTGTTATGTGTCTGCTTGTTTGTTCTTTTAGAATGCTGACAGAATATTGGGGAAGAGTGCCTTATTAAGCAATGGTAAAGGAAGTAATGCAGATAAGGTTCAGGATAGTGACACATCCTTGTTGTTCTCCAACAAAGCTGATAAAATAGCTAAGGAAGACTATCTTGAAGACAGCGAGACAACCCCAAAGTCCTGTCTTGGTTTAGTGTCCGAGTTACTGGCCACTACCGCTTGCACAAGCTATTCAAACTCACTGTCTGAATCACTTCGGTTTCTTGAGTCTCAACTACAAGCTGAAAGACATCGATCAGCTGTGCTGCGACAAGAAGCGGAAGGACTGCGGAAGTCCCTGGAGCATTCAGATGCATACTTTCTGGTGCAACAGCAAGCGTTAGAGGATTTTAGCGCCAAACAGGACAAAGCTAATCATCTTGCTAAGCTTATTGCCAGCATCGTGGATACCCAGGATAACGTTTCTTGAGCTCTTCTGAAGTTGTTTCAGTTATGCTCTTGTTTTTCTGCCACGTTTATTTGCACTGGTGGCCAATTTTGACGGCCAGTGTATGTAATATGCTGCTTTGTTCCCTATATTTGCACTGGTGGCAAATTTTGATGCCCAGTGGATGTAATATGTGTAATAGCGGTAATAGGCTAGCCTTAATTGCTTGCTTATTTATTTCCTTATTGCCTTGTTTAGTTGTTTGCTTGTAGTCAATGTAGTTCTTTTTCTGTGTTTTTCTAGTGGCCACAATAGCCTATTTTTGGTAACTAGGCCAAAATAATCATGGCAACACACGGACTGTTGTAACCATGGGCCTCCTGCAGGCCATATGATCCATGGGCCTTCATTTGGCCGTAGGACCATTGGCCTTCTATACGGGCCGTAGGATCCATCAGCCTTCTATATGGGCCTTAGGGATCAATGGGCCTTCTAAGGGCCGTAGGGTCCATGGGCCTTCTACGGGTCGTACGATCAATGGGCCTTCTACGGGGCGTACTATCCATGGGCCTCATACGGGCCGTAGGATCCATGGGCCTTCTACGAGGCGTATCATCATTTCGCCAATCATGGGCATACTATTCGTGGACCATAACGGGCCGTTAATAGGCCGTATTTGATAACTCTATGAAAACAGCCCAACGATTTTTTTGACATGAAAACGGCCCAACGTATTAACGGTCCACAAACGGGCCGACTGTAACTACGGGCTGAATTTGGCCCACAAGCAGAAAATGACAGTAATGGGCCGTATGTAACCGAATGCTGCAAGTGAGCCCAAGAATCAATGGGCCCTGAGAAGGCCGAAAGATAACTTGGGCTAGAAATGGCCCAATGGAATAACATGCCGTTAATGGGTATAAAGTGATACACTATTCATTACGGGTCAATTTCACCACGGGACGTTAATGGGCCAAGAGTTACAAAGGTCCTCATATGGGCCGAAAGAAGTCATGGGCCACACATGGGCCGGAAGTTAAAACGGGCTGAATCATATTGGATGGCCCAGATGACGCTAATGGGCCTAATTCGGATAGGGCGTAATGGGCCCTGGGTTAGCGGGCTGTAAATGGGCTATATGCGAACATGCCGTTAAAAGGCTTTCCGTGGGCCGGCTCGCCACCTTTTAACCAAGTCAAACGGGCCGGCCTTTTCACAGGAATGGGCCTCTGTTGGGCCGTGCCACGTGTCGCCGTATCATAGGCGCCTTCGGTCCAATGAGCGGATGACATCTGTCCCAACGGTGAGCGGACACGTGTTTCCTCCAGCCAATGATGATTTTACACGTGGAAAATACCCATTGGTCGGGGCTGTTAACGGGTTATCGGATCCAAAACCCGACCCGATAGCTTAACGGTGTTTCGTTACGGTGGATGCCACGTGTCGGTCACCCTTGACGAAAGCACTTTTGTGACGCACGATTTATCGTCATGGAAGTGGACACTTCCGTGATGATAATTTTGGTAATGTCATGGAACACTTCTACGACAGCACAGGTATGACTATCTTGATTCTGTCATAAAATCGTCATGGATGTACATGCATGACAGAAAACGCGACCTACTATGACAAACACGTATCATCACGGAAGTGTATTTTTTTTGTAGTGATATCATATCCAATTCCAACTACATGAAGGAAATTCTTCATTTTACTGTAGGTGTGTGGCAGCTCAAACGCATCTTGGAAAGATTTGCGGAAAGCAGCCAACATCGCATCGAATGATTTGTTGGTCGTCCGCTCAGATGTCTTCACCTGAAGAAAGGTTACCATAGCTGAGAATACTGACAACTTATTTCCTGGGGTGACAGCCATGTTGCATTGTTCCAACATGCGGACCCACCATTTTTCTTCTGCGGGTGAAAGTTCACAGAATGCACGAGCATTTCATAGCATTGTTTCAATCTTGGTCAAACTGACTGGCTCCGCCACCACCACCTCCTCCTCCTCTTCCACCTGAGCATTAGGCAGATCAAGATGGTGATCTGCTGCTTCCACGTAGTCAATAACATTGACGTTGACAGTTTCACCATGATGAACCCACCTAGTATATGTGACCGACACCCCATACAAGTGTACATGATTTTGCATAGTTGACCGGGGTCTTGTAACTGAATTCATACAACTGCTACATGGGCAGAGCACATCTGATTTCGGACCACCGTACTCAGCTTTGATAAAGTTCATGAAGTTTTTAACCCCCTCGACATATGCAGCGGAGAATCTTCGAGCAGAAGTTATCCAAGTCCTATCCATCTGTTAGACATACAAATTAGTTCTTCTACTAGATATTACAGGAAAAACATATATGCTTTCTTATGAAGTCCAAAAAAAAATCTAGGTCAATGTCTAAAGCTATGGAAAGATATTTGGACGAGCAGATCTAAGTAACGAAATCTATGTAAACCTAATTCAGCAAACAGATTTGAGTGCTAAATTATGGCAGGCTGTTTCAGCAGTCAATGAGGCCAATCACATAGCCATCGAACTATAGAAGGCCATCGCAGCAACAAAGATCGAGTATAAAATGGTGTAGAGCTATTTCACCTAACAGATTGGCTACTAGACCATGGCAATCTACGTCACAATAAATATATGGCAGGATATTTTAGCAACTAATCGGCCTTGGCATGCCATCTCAGCTAAGCAGATTGAGTGCAGAACAGGGCAAGGAAGCTTCTTAAGCAGAGCATATTGACAGTAAACTACTTCATCAAATAGTAAGATTAATAGCGTCTATCAGCTAACATTTAGTGCTACACCGACATGAACGGGGCCTCAGTCTAGAATGTGCGTACCATGGGAGAAGCTAACTGCCGTGTGTCTCCACACGAACTTTGCCAGCGGTGGCGGCGCTGACCGCCGTGCGCCTCCACAAGAACGTAGCCAGAGGTGGCGGCACGGCTAGAGGACGGCAGTCTATGAGAGCGTACCGTGGGAGCGAGAGGATCACCCTCCGTCCCCTCGACGAACCGCGGCGCCGATGTATC